>NC_135954.1:109210767-109374417 GCF_053455715.1 Rhinoraja longicauda | reverse complement strand
GGTGAACCTTCGCCGGCAGTCCCCGCTGTCTAAGAGCTTGCCCCGCGGGGCTGAATAAAATCTAGTGGCGGGCCGGATGTGGCCCGCGGGCCAGAGTTTGGAGATCCCCGATCTAGGGGATTGCAAATATTTCTTGAGAACATGTGGAAGGTTGGTTTATGTCAAAGTGGTTGCTGAACACCTATTGCGGGATTATTTTGCGGAATTTCAAATTAAGTAATAATTAGAAATTATTTTCTAATTATTAGAAATAATTAGAAATTATAATTCTAGTTGAGGCTACACCGGTTTCTAATTCTGGCAGCAATGTTGCCACTTCATGGCCCTATTCATAGCCTTGTTCTATGTACCCAAGCATTCCTGATAATACCGAACTGCTACAGTATTTACCCAGAGATTCAACAGGCAAGCCTTTATCTAAAGATAGACACAAAATGCTGGAGGAACTCAGCGGGTCAGGCAGCATCACTGGAGGGGAGGAAGGGGTGACATTTCGGGTCGAGACCCTTCTTCAGACTGAGCAACAGATATTTTGAGTGTCCATGATGTTCCTTTGACTCTTGTCTGTCAGAGCATCCAATGCAAGAGAGCAGGAGAGGATTAAACCAGGGCCTCGACCCGAAACGTCACCCATTCCTTCTCTCCAGAGATGCTGCCTGACCCGCTGAGTTACTCCAGCACTTTGTGGCTATCTTCGGTTTAAACCAGCGCCTGCAGTTCCTTCCAACACTAAGACGTTCATTCCAGTGAACCTCTTAAATATGTAGGAAGGAACTGCAGGCGCTGGTTTACACTGAAGATAGATAGACACAGAGTGCTGGAGTAACTCAGCGAGACAGGCAGCATCTCTGGAGAGAAGGAATGGGTGACGTTTTGGGTCGAGGCCCTTCTTCAGACTGAGAGTCGGGGGGGTGGGGGGGAGGGAAACGAGAGATATAGATGGGGGATGTAGAGAGATATAGAACAAATGAATGAAAGATACGGAAAAATGTAACGGTGATAAAGGAAACAGGCCATTGCGAGCTGTGTGTTGGGTGAGAACGAGAAGCTGGTGCGACTTGGGTGGGGGAGGGATAGAGAGCGAGGGAATGCCGCGGTTATTTGAAGTTAGAGAAATCATAAGCTGTCCAAGCGAAATACGAGATGCAGTTCCTACCATTTGCATTTGGCCTCACTCTGACAATGGAGGAGGCCCAGGACAGAAAGGTCAGTGTGGGCTGTCTGTCTCTCTGCTAAACAACCCAACATGGAGAATCCTCATGACCCTATTTACTTTGGCACACATTTTATTTTACAAGTTGTGCACTGTAAACAATCTCATCAAAACAGATTGTTTTCATTTGCAATATCGTGATATTCATGAAGCTATGTACACTTCATTGCACTGCACTGAACATTGGATCTCCTGCAAGTGTTTTACAATAGACAATAGACAATAGACAATAGGTGCAGGAGGAGGCCATTCGGCCCTTCGAGCCAGCACCGCCATTCAATGTGATCATGGCTGATAATTCTCAATCAGTACCCCGTTCCTGCCTTCTCCCCATACCCCCTGACTCCGCTATCCTTAAGAGCTCTATCTAGCTCTCTCTTGAATGCATTCAGAGAATTGGCCTCCACTGCCCTCTGAGGCAGAGAATTCCACAGATTCACCACTCTCTGTGTGAAAAAAAACGTTCTCATCTCGGTCCTAAAAGACTTCCCCCTTATCCTTAAACTGTGACCCCTTGTTCTGGACTTCAATTCACAAACTCTGTGAGATTCTTAACTGTCTGTTCTAAAATGATCGGCTTAGATGTCCACAAAAAGCTGGAGTAACTTAGGAAGGAACTGCAGATGCTAGTTTGGACTAAAGATGGACACAAAACGCTGGGGTAACTCAGCGGGACAGGCAGCACCTCAGGAGAGAAGGAACAGGCGATGTTTCGGGTCGAGGCCCTTCTTCAGACTGAGCCCCAGAGATGCCCTCTCTCCTGTCCCGCTGTTACCCCAGCGTTTTGTGCCTATCTTTGATCTAAACCAGCATCTGCAGTTCCTTCCCACACTAAGATGTTCATATCAGTTAACTTTTTAAAATGTTCAGTAAGGAACTGCAGGTGCTGGTTTACACCGAAGATAGTCACAAAGATGCTGGAGCAACTCAGCGGGACAGGCAGCATCCGTGGAGAGAAGGATTGGGTGACGTTTCGGGTCGAGACCCTTCTTTGGCCAGAAGGGTCTTCTTCTGACTGAAGAAGGGTCCCAAGCAATTCGGCACGGTAGCGCAGCGGTAGAGTTGCTGCTTTACAGCGAATGCAGCGCCGGAGACTCAGGTTCGATCCTGACTACGGATGCTGCACTGTAAGGAGTTTGTACGTTCTCCCCGTGACCTGCGTGGGTTTTCTCCGAGATCTTCGGTTTCCTCCCACACTCCAAAGACGTACAGGTATGTAGGTTAATTGGCTGGGTAAATGTAAATATTGTCCCTAGTGGGTGTAGGATAGTGTTAATGTACGGGGATCGCTGGGCGGCACCGACTTGGTGGGCCGAAAAGGCCTGTTTCCGGCTGTATATATATGATATGATATGATAATTCAAGCTGAACGGTCACCCATCTTGCCATAGAGGGAGTACAGAGAAGGTTCACCAGATTGATCCCTGGGATGGCAGGAGTTTCATATGAAGAAAGACTGGATAGACTAGGCTTGTACTCGCTGGAATTTAGAAGATTGAGGGGGGGGATCTTATAGAAACTTACAAAATTCTTAAGGGGTTGGACAGGCTAAATGCAGGAAGACTGTTCCCGATGTTGGGGAAGTCCAGAACAAGGGGTCACAGTTTAAGGATAAGGGGGAAGTCTTTTAGGACCGAGATGAGAAAGTTTTTTTTCACACAGAGAGTGGTGAATCTGTGGAATTCTCTGCCACAGAAGGTAGTTGAGGCCAGTTCATTGGCTATATTTAAGAGGGAGTTAGATGTGGCCCTTGTGGCTAAAGGGATCAGGGGGTATAGAGAGAAGGCAGGTACAGGATACTGAGTTGGATGATCAGCCATGTTCATATTGAATGGCGGTGCAGGCTTGAAGGGCCGAATGGCCTACTCCTGCACCTATGTATCTATGTATCTATGTTTCTATGTTTCTATGCCTTCTCTCCAGAGACGCTGCCTGTCCCGCTGAGTTACTCCAGCTTGTCGTGCCTAACCTTTTAGATATCGACATAGTTTCACCCGTAACCCATCAGATTTCCGGAGAACATTTGTCATTGTTGTCACCAAGTCAGGAATGTCGTCAGGTAGCCATCCTGATAGCCCGCTGAACTTCAGAGAGGCTTGAACATACAATCTGCAGAGCAGCAGTTTCCTGACTGCATCTCGTGGGCTGTTCCACACTTCAGACACGCCTCACAGTTGTTTCTGCTTGCCCCCTGCCCCACTGAATTAATTTCAACATCCCTCGCTTCCCCGTCCTGCCCTCCACGGCCTCCAACCTCGTCGTTCTCCCGCCCCCCGCTCCACCTGGTTTTGTCTTCTCCCCAAAATCCATTCACACAACTCAGGGCCGTTTTTACAGCATTATGGGCCCCCGGGCAAAGCAGTGTACTGGGGCCCCTACCGTTACTCTCCCCCACCCCCCTTTCCCTACCAGCCCCCCCCCCCCCGTCGTGCCGGCGAAAAGCACTTACCGAAAAGCACTTAGCGATGGACTTAGGGTGCTACATTGTTGCGAAAAGCACTTACAGATCGCTGTGAGAAGCACTTAGGGACCGAAAATGTTGCGAAAAAAGCACTTATTGAACCTACATTTTTAAAGTAGTATTTATTTATTGCAAGTCACTTAACATACACAGATCAGCATGGGGCCCCTATGCTCGTGGGGCCCCGGGCAAGTGCCCATCAGGCCCATGCGTTAAGACGGCCCTGACACAACTGCTCTGGCACGCACCCATTGTTTCTACCAGCTTCTGTCCTACTGAAATCATTTCCACACACCTCGACTACTTCCAATCCCTCCCTGGTCCAATCCCTCCCTACCCATGTCCCTCTGTCCCTCTCTTCCCATCCCCCTTCCCAGATCTCCCTCTAACTTCCTGTCTCCAAATACATCCTACCTTTGTCCCGCCCCCCCCTGACATCAGTCTGAAGAAGGGTCTCGACCCGAAACGTCGCCCATTCCTTCTCTCCCGAGATGCTGCCTGACCCGCTGAGTTACTCCAGCATTTTGTGAATAAATATCTTCGATTTGTACCAGCATCTGCAGTTATTTTCTTACACTACCCATGTCCAAGATACCTCACACGCCCCTTCGTCTCTTCAATGACTTCCGTTTTCCAGGCCCCCACTCCTTCGTCTTTACTATTGATGCTCAGTCACTCTACAGCTCCATGCCCTACCAGGAAGGTCTCAAAGCCCCCTCGACCGCAGAATCACCCATTCTTTCCCTCCAGAGATGCTGCCTGTCTCATAGAAACATAGAAACGTAGACAATAGGTGCAGGAGTAGGCCATTCGGCCCTTCGAGCCTGTACGCACCGCCATTCAATATGATCATGGCTGATCATCCAGCTCAGTATCCCGTACCTGCCTTCTCTCCATACCCCCTGATCCCTTTAGCCACAAGGGCCACATCTAACTCCCTCTTAAATATAGCCAATGGACTGGCCTCAACTACCTTCTGTGGCAGAGAATTCCACAGGTTCACCACTCTCTGTGTGAAAAAAAACGTTCTCATCTCGGTCCTAAAAGACTTCCCCCTTATCCTTAAACTGTGACCCCTTGTTCTGGACTTCCCCAACATCGGGAACAATCTTCCTGCATCTAGCCTGTCCAACCCCTTAAGAATTTTGTAAGTTTCTATAAGATCCCCCCTCAATCTTCTAAATTCCAGCGAGTACAAGCCGAGTCTATCCAGTCTTTCTTCATATGAAAGTCCTGCCATCCCAGGAATCAATCTGGTGAACCTTCTCTGTATTCCCTCTATGGCAAGAATGTCTTTCCTCAGATTAGGAGACCAAAACTGTACGCAATACTCCAGGTGTGGTCTCACCAATGCCCTGTACAACTGCAGCAGAACCTCCCTGCTCCTATACTCAAATCCCCTCGCTATGAATGCCAACATACCATTCGCTTTCTTCACTGCCTGCTGCACCTGCATGCCTACTTTCAATGACTGGTGCACCACGACACCCAGGTCTCGTTGCATCACCCCTTCTCCTAATCGGCCACCATTCAGGTAATAATCTGCTTTCCTGTTCTTGCCACCAAAGTGGATAACCTCACATTTATCCACATTATACTGCATCTGCCATGCATTTGCCCAGTCACCTAACCTATCCAAGTCACGTTGCAGCCTCTCGTTGAGTTACTCCAGCATTTTGTGTCTGAAACCAAATTGAACTTCGGAGAAACACGGCGTCATTGCATATGTATCCAGCAGAGGGCAGTTGGTGATGGAGTGAAGCCAGTCCCAGCACGATTGCCACAGGCAGCATTGGTCTGGGCACAAACACAAACGAACCCATCCTACAAATGATGTAGCTTCTCTTCGTGGCACTTTGAACTCAGTTCCACGCCCTGTCCCAGAGGCATTGACCCATGCTAGGTTCAAGGGTGGGATGTTTTCAGCAGCATCTGTTGTGTATTAAGCAAAACAACCACCCACTCACAGTTAGAAACAATAACAAGATTGCAGCTCCACTAAGACTTTTTAAGCGTACCCACCAAAAAAAAACACAAGTTTTTTGTTTCAATGGTTCCCAAATTTGAGGATGGACATTCTTGCTATTGAGGGAGTGCAGCGTAGGTTCACCAGGTTAATTCCCAGGATGGCGGGACTGACATACGATGAAAGAATGGGTCGACTGGGCTTGTATTCACTAGAATTTAGAAGGATGAGAGGGGATCTTATCGAAACATATACAATTCTTAAAGGATTGGACAGGCTAGATGCAGGAGAAATGTTTCTGATGTTGGGGGGAGTCCAGAACCAGGGGTCAGAGTTTAAGAATAAGGGGTAGGCCACTGAGATGAGGGAAAACTTTTTCACCCAAAGATTTGTGAATCTGTGGAATTTTCTGCCACAGAAGGCAGTGGAGGCCGATTCACTGGATGTTTTCAAGAGAGAGTTAAATTTAGCTCATAGGGCGAAGGGAATCAAGGGGTACGGGGAGAACGCAGGAACGGGGGTACCGATTTTAGATGATCAGCCATGATCATATTGAATGGCAGTGCTGGCTCGAAGGGCCAAATGGCCTACTCCTGCACCTATTTTCTATGCTTCTATCTGATGTGTATTAAGCAAAACAACTTGCCACTCACAGTTTAGAAACAACAACAAGATTGGAGCTCCACTAAGACTTTTTTAGCGTACCCACCAAAAATAAAAAAACACAATTAAATTAAACAATGCTTTCAAATAGGTAGGCACAAAATGCAGGAGTAACAGAGGCAGCATCTCTGGAGGGAATGAATGGATGACGTTTCCTTTCGAGACCCTTCTTCAGACCATCTGAATAAGTGGACATCTCAAAATTCTGCTGGGTGGGAGACAATGGCAGAAACACACACAACAATGACTCTAAATTACTCAGAAGGCTGTGGGCGCCAACTCAGTGATATTTTTTAGGCAGAGCCAAATAGATTCGTGAGTGGTACAGGCGTCAGAGGTTATGGGGGAGAAGGCAGGAGAACGGGGTTAGGAGGGAGAGATAGATCGGCCATGATTGAATGGCGGGGAGTCGACTTGATGGGCCGAATGGCCTATTTCTACCCCTATCCCTTGTGATCTTATGACCTTAAAACTGGGCGGGGAATGCAGACTTGAAATAGAGAATTTTATAACCTGCTTTCCCTTTCTTTGGAGCTACACTGACTCGGAAGACTGGAGCGACTGGGCTTGTATACACTGGAATTTAGAAGGATGAGAGGGGATCTTATCGAAACGTATAAGATTATTAAGGGGTTGGACACGTTAGAGGCAGGAAACATGTTCCCAATGTTGGGGGAGTCCAGAACCAGGGGCCACAGTTTAAGAATAAGGGGTAGGCCAGTTAGACCGGAGATGAGGGAAAAAAATTTCAGTCAGAGAGTTGTGAATCTGTGGAATTCACTGCCTCAAAAGGCAGTGGAGGCCAATTCTCTGAATGCATTCAAGAGAGAGCTAGATAGAGCTCTTAAAGATAGCGGAGTCAGGGGGTATGGGGAGAAGGCAGGAACGGGGTACTGATTGAGAATGATCAGCCATGATCACATTGAATGGCGGTGCTGGCTCGAAGGGCTGAATGGCCTCCTCCTGCACCTATTGTCTATTGTCTATTGTCCTAGGTTTGAGAACCGGCCCATCATTTATGTCCAGTAACATAGGCACTTGTTTCATAAATACAAGTCGGATGATCATTATAATGTGGTGAAGTAGTGGTGAAGAAGTGGTGGAAAGGTGGAGATGCTATCCTTTTAGTTTAGTTTAGTTTAGCGATACAGCGCGGAAACAGGCCCTTTGATGAAAGGATTAAAAGTAACATTAGCAAATTTGTGGATGGCACAAAGCTGGGTGGCAGTGTGAACTGTGAGGAAGATGCTATGAGGTTGCAGGGTGACTTGGACAGGTTGTGTGAGTGGGCGGATGCATGGCAGATGCATTTTAATGTGGATAAGTGTGAGGTTATCCACTTTGGTGGTAAGAATAGGAAGGCAGAGTATTATCTGAATGGTGTCAAGTTAGGAAAAGGGGAAGTACAAAGAAATCTGGGTGTCCTTGTTCATCAGTCGCTTAAAGTTAGCATTCAGTCAGAGAGTTGTAAATCTGTGGAATTCTTTGCCTCAGAAGGCAGTGGAGGCCAATTCCTTTGATGCATACAAGAGAGAGCTGGATAGAGCTCTTAAAGGTAATGGAGTCAGGGGGTATGGGGAGAAGGCAGGAACGGGGTACTGATTGTGAATGATCAGCCATGATCACATTGAATGGTGGTGCTGGCTTGAAGGGCCGAATGGCCTCCTCCTGCACCTATTGTCTATTGTCTATTGGCCCACCGAGTCCGCACCGACCAGCGATCCCCGCACGCTAACACTATCCTACACACACTCAGGACAATTTACTATTCTACCAAGCCAATTAACCTACAAAGCTGAGGTATTTATTCACAAAATGCTGGAGTAACTCAGCAGGTCAGGCAGCTGCTCAGCAGGTTCACCCCTCATCCTCCTGCGCTCCAAGGAATCGAGTCCCAGCCTACTCAACCTCCCCCTGTAGCTCACACCCTCTAGTCCTGGCAACATCCTCATAAATCTTCTCTGTACCCTCTCCAGCTTGACAACATCTTTTCTATAACATGGTGCCCAGAACTGAACACAGTACTCTAAATGTGGCCTCACCAACGTCTTATACAACTGCAACATGACCTCCCAGCTAGACATCCTTCTTTTAGTTAATACCCCTAAACTACGCGCATGAGCAAAGGGTGAGAGCAAAGGTGCGGGGCAAATATGTGTTAACTTTCTGTCGGTATCTTAAATAGTCAATACACAGTGTGAAAGGGTTACCCCTCAGATTCCTATTAAATCTTTCCCCCTTCACTTTAAACCTATGCTCTCTGGTTCTCCATTCCCCTACTCTGGGCAAGAGACTCTGTGCGTCTACCCGATCTATTCCTCTCATGATTTTATACATCTCTACAAGATCAACAACTTGACAACATCTTTCCTCCAACTTGGTGCCTAGGACTGAACACAATACTCTACATGAGGCCTCATCAACATCTTATACAACTGCAAGATAGAAACATAGAAACATAGAAAATAGGTGCAGGAGTAGGCCATTCGGCCCTTCGAGCTTGCACCGCCATTCAATATGATCATGGCTGATCATCCAACTCAGTATCCCGTACCTGCCTTCTCCCCATACCCCCTGATCCCTTTAGCCACAAGGGCCACATCTAACTCCCTCTTAAATATAGCCAATGAACTGGCCTCAACTACCTTCCGTGGCAGAGAATTCCACAGATTCACCACTCTCTGTGTGAAAAAAAACTTTCTCATCTCGCAGCGGTAGAGTTGCTGCTTTACAGCGAATGCAGCGCCGGAGACTCAGGTTCGATCCTGACCGGGTGCTGCACTGTAAGGAGTTTGTACGTTCTCCCCGTGACCAGCGTGGGTTTTCTCCGAGATCTTCGGTTTCCTCCCACACTCCGAAGACGTACAGGTATGTAGGTTAATTGGCTGAGTAAATGTAAAAAAAATTGTCCCTAGTGGGTGTAGGATAGTGTTAATGTACGGGGATCGCTGGGCGGCACGGACTTGGAGGGCCGAAAAGGCCTGTTTCCGGCTGTATATATATGATATGATGATATGATATCTCGGTCCTAAAAGACTTCCCCCTTATCCTTAAACTGTGACCCCTTGTTCTGGACTTCCCCAACATCGGGAACAATCTTCCTGCATCTAGCCTGTCCAACCCCTTAAGAATTTTGTAAGATGTCCTCCTAACTTTTGTACTCAATGCTCTGATTGATGAAGGCCAATGTGCTGAAAGCCTTTTTGACAACCCTGTCGACCTGTAATGCCACGTTCAAGGAACTATGTACCTGCAATCCTAGATCCCTCTGCTCTACAACACTTCCCAGGGCCCTACCATTCACTGTGTAGGTTCTGCCCACGTTAGACTTCCCAAAATGCAACACCCCACGTTTCTCTGTATTAAATTCCATCAACCATTCCTCAGCCCACCTGGCCAATCCATCAAGATCCTTCAACCGTCTTCACGATCTGCAATACCACCCACTTTTGTATCATCTGTAAAAACCTGCTAATCTTGCCGTGCACAACTTGCAACTGTGACATTTTTTAGATTTAGATTTAGAGATACAGCACGGAAACAGGCCCTTCGGCCCACCGGGTCCGTGCCGCCCAGCGATCCCCACACATTAACACTATCCTACACCCACTAGGGACAATTTTCTACATTTGCCCAGCCAATTAACCTACATACCTGTACGTCTTTGGAGTGTGGGAGGAAACCGAAGATCTCGGAGAAAAACCCGCGCAGGTCACGGGGAGAACGTACAAACTCCGTACAGACGGCGCCCGTAGTCAGGATCAAACCTGAGTCTCCGGTGCTGCTGTAAGGCAGCAACTCTACCGCTGCGCCACCGTGCCGCCGTAGACATAACATCTCAAAACTTCTATATTCAACACCGTTACTGGTGGAATTCTCTGCCTCAGAAGGCAGTGGAGGCCAATTCTCTGAATGCATTCAAGAGAGAGCTAGATAGAGCTCTTAAGGATAGTGGAGTCAGGGGGTATGGGGAGAAGGCAGGAACGGGGTACTGATTGAGAATGATCAGCCATGATCACATTGAATGGCGGTACTGGCTCGAAGGGCCGAATGGCCTCCTCCTGCACCTATTGTCTATTGTCTATTGTCTATTGATGAAGGCTCACCTGCCAAAATACTTCTTGACCACCCAATCCACCTGTCACTGACAGCCAACAATGACTTCCCAAAATCCAACACCTTGCGTTTGTCTGCATTAAACCTCATTAGCCATTTCTCAGCCCCGCTTGCCCAGCTAATCAGGATCCTCCTGGAATTTTTGATAACCATCTTCAATGCGATAACATCTTCTTTAGTGTGATCTGCCAACTTACTAATAATGCCTTGTGTATTCTTATCCATATCGTTGCTATTAACTAGAAACAGCAATGGGCCCAGCCAGTAATCCTTGACACACTCCAGAAACCACAGGCCTCCAGTCGTACTTTATTCTAGTTGAGAGAGACACAGCAGAAACAGCCCCCTCAGCTCACCAAGTCTGCACCACCCAGCGATCCCCGCACATTAACACTACTCTACGCACACGAGGGACAATATTTACATTTATACCAAGCCAATTAACTTACAAACCTGCGCGTCTTTGGAGTGTGGGAGGGAACCCGGAGAGCTCGGAGAAAACCCACGCAGGTCACGGGGAGAACGTACAAACTCCGTACAGACAAGCACCCGTAGTCGGGATCGAACCCGGGACTCTGGCGCTGTAAGGCAGTAGCTCTACCGCTGCGCCACCACACAGTCGATTCAACGCCTTTTGCTGAGAACAATCTATCAGCCTCAGTGTTGTTTATTTCGCAAAACGCTGGAGTAACTCAGCAGGCCAGGCAGCATCTCAGGAGAGAAGGAATGGGTGACGTTTCGGGTCGAGACCCTTCTTCAGACTGATGTCAGGGGGGGCGGGACAAAAGGAAGGATATAGGTGGAGACAGGAAGATAGAGGGAGAACTGGGAAGGGGGAGGGGAAGAGAGGGACAGAGGAGCTATCTAAAGTTGGAGAAGTCAATGTTCATACCTCAGAGTTGTGATGAGCAACTGGCTCGCATCAATCTGCTTTTACAACGGAGGATTCCAAGCTTCCAGCAATCCACGTCGGTTGGGTTGTTTCGATAAGGAAAGCTGCAGTAACTCAGTGAATCAAGGTGCTGCTTCATCAACATCCCCTCTCCCTACCCCCCCACCGCCATCCGACCAGACTCTGACACACTCGGGGTAATATGCAAAGGTAACTAACCGACAAACACGCGCGTCTTTAGGATGTGGGAGGAAACCAGAGTACCCGGAGGAAGCCCACGTGGGTCACAGCCAGAAGGTGCAAACTCCACAAAAACAGCGCCCAAGGTCAGGAATTGAGCCCAGGTTTCCGGTGCTGTTGGGAATGACGCAATGATTCCCAGTGACTGCGGATAAGTTGTGGCGATGGGGGCTCTGTGTGTGTGTGCAATCACAAACGATGTCGCGACTGGAACGGAACCTCCAAATACCCAAGAACTCGTCACCAGATTGATATTGGCATAATATCAGGCTTCCATGGGCGGTCACGGTGGCGCAGCGGCAGAGTTGCTGCCTTACAGCGAATGCAGCGCCGGAGACTCAGGTTCGATCCTGACTACGGGCGCCGTCTGTACGGAGTTTGTACGTTCTCCCCGTGACCTGCGCGGGTTTTCTCCGAGATCTTCGGTTTCCTCCCACGCTCCAAAGACGTACAGGTTTGTAGGTTAATTGACTGGGCAAATGTAAAAAATTGTCCCTAGTGTGTGTAGGATAGTGTTAATGTGCGGGGATCGCTGGGCGGCGCGGACTCGGTGGGCCGAAGGGCCTGTTTCCGAGCTGTATCTCTAAATCTAAAATCTAAAGAAACCATTTGTCTAACTGCGGGACTGCCACATGAGGGAAGATTGGAAAGACTGGGCTTGTATTCACTGGAGTTTAGAAGGATGAGAGGGAGATCTTATAGGGACGTATAAAATTATAAAAGGACTGGACAAGCTAGATGGAGGGAAAATGTTCCCAATGTTGGGGGAGTCCAGAACCAGGGGCCACAGTCTTAGAATAAAGGGGAGGCCATTTTTAAACTGAGGTGAGAAGGAACTTTTTCACCCAGAGAGTTGTGAATTTGTGGAATTCTCTGCCACAGAGGGCAGTGGAGGCTAATTTACTGGATGGATTTAAGAGAGAGTTAGATAGAGATCAAGAGGCTAGTGGAATAAAGGGATGTGGGGAGAAGGCAGGCACGGGTTACTGATTGTGAATGATCAGCCATGATTACAATAAATGGCTTGAAGGGCCAAATGGCCTCCTCCTGCACCTATTTTCTATGTTTCTATGTTAAATAACCCTTGCATCCCCCCTCTCTCCGCCCCTCTCCCGCCCCGGTCGTTGTACTAATTGCACTTTCGTCCTGATGAGTCTCATTGTCTGCCACCCATTTTCACCTAGCCCACGGCCAACAATGGACCATTGCCTTCATCATTGTTACTTTTTGGCATGTCCTTCTTATTCATTTAGAGTCATCTCCAGTCAGAGAGATCTGTTACGCATCTCTCTACACCACCGTCTGTATCTCTCGTTTCCCTTTCCCCTGACTCTCAGTCTGAAGAAGGTATTTATTCACAAAATGCTGGAGTAACTCAGCAGGTCAGGCAGCATCTCAGGAGAGAAGGAATGGGTGATGTTTCGGGTCGAGACCCTTCTTCAGACTGATTTCACAAAATGCTGGAGTAACTCAGCAAGTCAGGCAGCATCTCAGGATAGAAGGAATGGGTGACGTTTCGGGTCGAGACCCTTCTCCAGAGACGCTGCCTGATCTGCTGAGTTACTCCAGCTTTTTTTGTCTATCTCACAAGAAGAAAACATGGATTTATCCAAACAGAGATAAACAGAGCACCTCGTATTTCGAAGGTATTTATTCACAAAATGCTGGAGTAACTCAGCAGGTCAGGCAGCGTCTCAGGAGAGAAGGAATGGGTGACGTTTCGGGTCGAGACCTCATATTTCGCTTGGGCAGCTTTTCATTTTTCATTTCATTTCATATATACAGCGCGGAAACAGGCCTTTTCGGCCCACCAAGTCCGCGCCGCCCAGCGATCCCCGCACACTAACACTATTAACACTATCCTACACACACTAGGGACAATTTTTACATTTGCCCAGTCAATTAACCTACATACCTGTACGTCTTTGGAGTGTGGGAGGAAACCGAAGATCTCGGAGAAAACCCACGCAGGTCACGGGGAGAACGTACAAACTCCTTACAGTGCAGCACCCGTAGTCAGGATCGAACCTGAGTCTCCGGGCGCTGCATTCGCTGTAAAGCAGCAACTCTACCGCTGCGCCACCGTGCCGCCCGACAGCTTACAACCCAGCGGTAGTAATATTGTTTTTGCTAACTTCAAGTAACCCTTGCTTTCCCTCTCTCTCTCTCCATTCCCTCCCCCACCCTAGTTCTCCGACTAGTTTCACTGTCCTCCTGATTAATTTTACTGATTGCACGCCTCGTTGGCACCTACCCCTCACCCAACAATGAACCATTCTACCTTTCCTTGACCAACGTCCGCTTTGATCTGTCCTTTTCACACCATACATTCTCTTTGTACCCCTTCCATATCTCCAGTTTCCAAGGCCAGCAGCACAATCAAGGACGAGTCGCACCCCGGCCACTCCCTCTTCTCCCCTCTCCCATCGGGCAAAAGGTACAGAAGTGTGAAAACGCACACCTCCAGATTCAGGGACAGTTTCTTCCCAGCTGTTATCAGGCAACTGAACCATCAGACCACAACCAGAGAGCAGTGCTGAACTACCATCTACCTCATTGGTGACCCTCGGACTATCCTTGATCGGACTTTGCTGGCTTTACCTTGCATTTAACATTATTCCCTTATGCATCTAAACACTGTAAATGGATCGATAGTCTTTCTACTGACTGGATAGCGCGCAACAAACACTTTTCACTGTACCTCAGTACGGGTGACAATCAACCCAACTGAACCAACTCTCAGTCTGAAGAACGGTCTCGACACGATGCGTCACCCATTCCTTCTGCCATTTGAAAGTAAGCATGCAGGTGCAGCAGGCAGTGAAGAAAGCGAATGGTACGTTGGCATTCATAGCGAGGGGATTTGAGTATAGGAGCAGGGAGGTTCTAATGCAGTTGTACAGGGCATTGGTGAGACCACACCTGGAGTATTGCGTGCAGTTTTGGTCTCCTAATCTGAGGAAAGACGTTCTTGCCATAGAGGGAGTACAGAGAAGGTTCACCAGATTGATTCCTGGGATGGCAGGACTTTCATATGAAGAAAGACTGGATAGACTCGGCTTGTACTCACTGGAATTTAGAAGATTGAGGGGGGATCTTATAGAAACGTACAAAATTCTTAAAGGGTTGGACAGGCTAGATGCAGGAAGATTGTTCCCGATGTTGGGGAAGTCCAGAACAAGGGGTCACAGTTTAAGGTTAAGGGGGAAGTCTTTTAGGACCGAAATGAGAAAGTTTTTGTTCACACAGAGAGTGGTGAATCTGTGGAGTTCTCTGCCACAGAAGGTAGTAGAGGCCAGTTCATTGGCTATATTTAAGAGGGAGTTAGATGTGGCCCTTGTGGCTAAAGGGGTCAGGGGGTATGGAGAGAAGGCAGGTACGAGATACTGAGTTGGATGATCAGCCATGATCATATTGAATGGCGCTGCAGGCTCGAAGGGCCGAATGGCCTACTCCTGCACCTATTTTCTATGTTTCTATGTTTCTATTTTCATGAGATCATAAATCATAAGTGATAGGAGCAGAATTAGGCCATTCGGCCCATTAAGTCTGCTCTGCCATTCAATCATGCCTGATCTATCTCTCTCTCTCCTAACCTCATTCTCCTGCCTTCTCCCCATAACCTCTGACACTATCTTTTGTGCCTGAGGTAATTGATTTCGGTGTGCAGGATGGTGACAATGAGAAGCAGCCAGTGAAAGGCAAACCTGAGTCTATCACAAACACCCAGGAATATTGTTACTGACCTCGGGGAGTTTTTGATGCTGTTTGAATCCAGCAGCTGGTTCCTATTCAATCCTGCACAGTGTGTTGCCAACACTTCGCTAGCGATTGAAGATAGACCGTGGCAGTGGTGTGAGGAGTAGCAAGACCAACGAACGGGAAGCAAGAAGAGGCTCGGTAGCAAGTTGTCAACGGTACATTACGAGTCCGGCCATGTGCGGAAACTGACTTCTGATGCTTCCAACTTTAGCCTGGCACCCAGTGCTTAGTCCTGTAATGGACCATCGTCAACCAGAGGCTGATTGTGAATGCATCTTGCACTTTAACCACAAAGGAAAAAAAGCAGGAGGTTTAGTTTAGGTTTTTTTTAGAGATACAGCGCAGAAACGTGGAATAAGAGGTGCTGTTTCACCAGTTTGTGAAATTCTGGTCTGGCAATGGAGGAAGCCATTTAGAACGGAGATGAGGAAAAGCTTTTTCAGTCAGAGAGTTGTGAATCTGTGGAATTCACTGCCTCAGAAGGCAGTGGAGGCCAATTCTCTGAATACATTCAAGAGAGAGCTAGATAGAGCTCTTAAGGATAGCGGAGTCAGGGGGTATGGGGAGAAGGCAGGAACGGGGTACTGATTGAGAATGATCAGCCATGATCACATTGAATGGCGGTGCTGGCTCGAAGGGCCGAATGGCCTCCTCCTGCACCTATTGTCTATTGTCTATTGAAACCGGCCCTTCGGCCCACCGAGTCTGCGCCTACCATCGAGTTAGGAGGGAAAGATAGATCAGCCATCATTGAATGGCCGAGTGGGCTTGAAGGGCTGAATGGCCAAATTCTGCTCCGATCGCTTCTGACCTTATGACCAGTGTTCCCCGCACATTAACACTATCCTACACACACCAGGGACAAATGTACATTCATACCAAAGCCAATGAGGGCGTGCAACGTAGGTTTACTAGGTTAATTCCCGGGATGGCGGGACTGTCATATGTTGAAAGACTGGAGCGACTAGGCTTGTATACACTGGAATTTAGAAGGATGAGAGGAGATCTTATCGAATTGCTCACAATATTCGGATTGCGCCTTGTATACACTGGAATTTAGAAGGGTGAGAGGGGATCTTATTGAAACATAAGATTATTAAGGGATTGGACACGTTAGAGGCAGGAAACATGTTCCCAATGTTGGGGGAGTCCAGAACCAGGGGCCACAGTTTAAGAATAAGGGTTGGGCATTTAGAACGGAGATGAGGAAAAACTTTTTCAGTCAGAGAGTTGTAAATCTGTGGAATTCTCTGCCTCAGAAGGCAGTGGAGGCCAATTCTCTGAATGCATTCAAGAGAGAGCTAGATAGAGCTCTTAAGGATAGCGGAGTCAGGGGGTATGGGGAGAAGGCAGGAACGGGGTACTGATTGAGAATGATCAGCCATGATCACATTGAATGGTGGTGCTGATTCCACAGATTCACAACTCTCTGACTGAAAAAGTTTTTCCTCATCTCAGTTCTAAATGGCCTACCCCTTATTCTTAAACTGTGGCCCCTTGTTCTGGACTCCCCCAACATTGGGAACATGTTTTCTGCCTCTAACGTGTCCAACCCCTTAATAATCTTATACGTCAATGTGGGTTGTTTTTAAATGTGCTATACAAATAAAATTGACTTGACTTGACTCTCTCAGTATACCTCTGAATAACATGGAGAGCATAAAAACTGGAATACACTGTTAAGATGCCATTTAAAAATTGATTTTGATGATGACTTTTGTGGTTCAGATTTCTCTGTCAGTACTCAAGGCACACAAAAATACCCAGTTTGAAGCAGGCGAATTATAAATGGTCAGTGGACATAGACAGGCAAGGGCACGGGTTTATCCTGCAAAAATTGAATTAACTCCATGGCAGACTGACACCGAAGGATGTAAAACATTGGGAGGGGTGGGGGGGTCGTGATCCAACAGAGTGACTGAAGAAGATTATGGAAGGGCTCCCTTACACAGCATGGTTAGTTCGGGCGTCAGAGGTTATGGGGAGAAGGCAGGAGAATGGGGTTAGCAGGGAGAGACGGATCAGACATGATTGAATGACGGAGAAGACTTGATGGGCCGAATGGCCTAATTCTGCTCCTATTCCTCATGACCGTATGACAGCAATTGGATACATGCACCGAGCAGGCAAAACATCATGACCTGACGAGCCAAAACATTATGACCACCTGCCTAATACGCTGTTGGTCCTCCGTGTGCAGCCCCATACGCAGCAGGGTGCGATGCACTGTGTATTGTGACACATTCCTCCCGTGACCACCATTAAAATATACTGTGACTTGCCACAGTAGACCTTCTGTCGGTTTGGACCAGACGGGATAGCCTTCGTTGCCCTCGCGCATCGATGAGCCTTGGGCGCCCAACACCCTGTCTGTCGCTTGTCCCTCCTCGGACCACTGTCGGTAGGTACTCACCACTGCTGACCGGGAGCACCCCACAAGCCTTGCCATTTCAGAGATGCTCTGACCCAGTCGTCTGGCCAGAACAATTTGGCCCTTGTCAAAGTCGCTCAGGTCTTTACTCCTGCCCATTTCTCCTGCATCCAACACGTCAACTTCAAGAACTGACTGTTCACTTGCTGCTTAATATATCCCACCCCTTGACAGGTGCCATTGCAACAAGATAATCAAGGTCATTCACCTCACCTGCCAGTGGTCATAATGTTTTGGCTGATCGGTGTATGGAGGCAATGTACAGCAGGGTTTCCATTGGTTTGGCATTGACATGGACACAAAGACCCAACCATCAAGTGTTTGATTGTTCACCAGGCCTTCATGTGGCACTATCTTAGATGTACAAGAAGCTGTCAAGACCATTCCAATAGGTTTGTATCGACGATAGACACAAAGATTCAGAGTAACTCAGCGGATCAGGCAGCATCTCTGGCAAAAAGCAATGGTTGACGTTTCGGGTCGAGACCAGACAGAGAGTCAGGGGAGAGGGAAAGTAGAGATATAGACGGTGATGTAGAGAGATGTAGAACGAATGAATGAAAGATTATGCAAAAAAAGTAACGACGATGAAGGAAACAGGCCATTGTTAGCTGTGTGCTAGGTGAAAACGAGTTACAGACAATGAGACTCAACAAGACGACTTTGAAGTTGGTACGACTTGGGTGGGGCCTCATTGAAACTTACAGAATAGTGAGCGGCCTGGATAGAGTGGGATGTGGAGAGGATGTCTCCACTGGTGGGAGAGTGAAGGACTAGAGGTCACAGCCTCAGAATGAAAGGACTTTCCTTTAGGAAGGAGACGAGGAGGAATTTCTTTAGTCAGAGGGTGGTGAATCTGGAATTCTTTGCCACAGAAGGCTGTGGAGGCCACGTCAGTGGATGCAAGGAGTTAACGAAGGAGATTGAAGAAGATGGGGCAGTGGATTTGGACTTTAATAAGTTGCTTGATGAGGTGCTGTAAGATGGATGGGTACAAAAATGTTCAGACACATGGGTTCCAAGGTGAGCTGGCCGATTGAATACAATATTAGCTTGTGATAGAAGGCAGAGGGTAGTGGCGGGGTGATGTTTTTCTGATTGATACGTAGAAAAGTGTCAATATCGAAGGTATTTATTCACTAAATGCTGGAGTAACTCAGCGGGCCAGGCAGCATCTCAGGAGACAAGGAATGGGTGACGTTTCGGGTCGAGACCCTTCTTCAGACTGAACAAATTGTCAACATCTTGCGCAGTTGAGGAGGTGGTGAAAAGGGATATATCATGAGGGATATATCAAAACATTATGACCACTGGCAGGTGAAGTGAATAACATTGATTCTCTGCCTCAGAAGGCAGTGGAGGTCAATTCCATGAATGCATTCAAGAGAGAGCTAGATAGAGCTCTTAAGGATAGCGGAGTCAGGGGGTATGGGGAGAAGGCAGGAACGGGGTACTGATTGTGAATGATCAGCCATGATCACATTGAATGGCGGTGCTGGCTCGAAGGGCCGAATGGCCTCCTCCTGCACCTATTGTCTATTGTCTATTGAGGTCATAAGGTCACAAAGTATAGGAGTAGAATTAGGCCATTCAGCCCATCTAGTCTACTCTGCCATTCATTTCTGGCTGATGTACCGCTCCCTCCTATCCCCATTCTTCTGCCTTCTCCCCTTAACCTCTGACAATAAATTAATCAAGAATCGTATATTCTCAAGAATCTTTAATCATACATATGCTATGTTTAGGAGGCATTTGGACAGACACTTAAGTCGGGAATGCAGAAAAGGATATTGCTTTATTGCTGGCCAATGGGATTGGTGTGGAAGGACAAAGAAGGCCAGTTCAGTTTAGTTTATTGTCACGTGTACTGAGGTACAGTGAAAAGCTCTTGTCGCGTGCTAACTAGCCAGCGGAAAGACAATACATGATTACAATCGAGCTATTGACAATGATAAGGGAATAATGTTTAGTGCAAGGTAAAGCCAGCAAAGTCCGATCAAAGATAGGCTGAGGGTCTTCAATGAGGTAGATGGTAGTTCAGCACTGCTCTCTGGTTGTGGTGGGATGGTTCAGTTACCTGATAACAGCCGGGAAGAAACTGTCCCTGAATCTGGAGGTGTGCGTTTTCACACTTCTATTCCCCGATGGGGGAGGGGAGAAGAGGGAGTGGCCGGGGTGCGACTCGTCCTTGATTGTGCTGCTGGCCTTGCCGAGGCAGCGTGAGTGAGGTACAAGTGGAGTCAATGGAAGGGGGGCCGGTTTGTGCGATGGTCTGGGCTGTGTAGACGTGATGGACGAATGGTCGTCCGTTGTGCTGTACAACTCTACGACTCTGTGGGGCAGCAAGAGAAAGTTTAAATCACCTGTGCCACCTCGCCATAGCACGTGGCCACGGGGAGAAACCTTGTCAAAGGCCTTACTGGAGGGCAGAACCGCACTTGGATCATGGGCCGTGAAGCGCCAGCACCACTCCTGGAGCCATGGTGCCACCTTGTGCCATGTTTCACGCATTCAGTCAGTCTGCGCTGCTTTCAACAGACGCTTTAACCCCGGTGGCCATTCCAGACCAGTGTCTGATGCGAGGCTGCACTTGCCGAGGCGTTTAACAATAGACAATCGACAATAGGTGCAGGAGGAGGCCATTCGGCCCTTCGAGCCAGCACCACCATTCAATGTGATCACGGCTGATCGTTCTCAATCAGTACCCCGTTCCTGCCTTCTCCCCATACCCCCTGACTCCGCTATCCTTAAGAGCTCTATCTAGCTCTCTCTTGAATGCATTCAGAGAATTGGCCTCCACTGCCTTCTGAGGCAGAGAATTCCATAGATTTACAACTCTCTGACTGAAAAAGTTTTTCCTCATCTCAGTTCTAAATGGCCTACCCCTTATTCTTAAACTGTGGCCCCCTGTTCTGGACTCCCCCAACATTGGGAACATGTTTCCTGCCTCTAACGTGTCCAACCCCTTAATAATCTTATACGTTTCGATAAGATCTCCTCTCATCCTTCTAAATTCCAGTGTATACAAGCCTAGTCGCTCCAGTCTTTCAACATATGACAGTCCCGCCATTCCGTGAATTAACCTTGTTAACCTACGCTGCACGCCCTCAATAGCAAGAATGTCCTTCCTCAAATTTGGAGGCCAAAACTGCACACTGTACTCCAGGTGCGGTCTCACTTGGGCCCTGTACAACTGCAGCCTGTAGCTGCAAGAGTCAAGTGTGGAACAGATGTCTGCGCAGTTTTCTCACGTCTACCTCCTTCCTGTTTTCCAGATGCTTACGACCCCAGCAAAGTGGAGACCGTGTGAAGAGGGGGAGCGATGTCAGGAAACACTGTGATCCAGTTCACGAGGCTTCCTTGCATCAAATGCAAACGTCTCGGATGCCTTCCCCGCCCGCACCATTGTTAGTATTAATAAATGCACTGATAAGATAGATGCTCGAGCACTGCCAGGAAGAAATTAATCGGGTGGAGAAACGACCGTCGATCATTCCTTCAACGAATATCGCGGCCTTGTGTGGCTGAGGGCCCCACCCTGGAGCGCCTGAACACACAATACAAATCCACTCCAACTCGACGCCTCATCTGCCTTCTCCGAGTTCACAGAGCAAGTGGTGCAGGGAGTAATGAAAGACCACGTCAGTGCAATGACAGACGACCGACTGAAGCTGTGGCTGAGGCAGACAGAAGGCTCCCAAATGCATGTTGCCTGACCTGGGGAGAACTTGGCGCTAACACTGGACGTCTGATACGATGGACAACTCTTCCCCTTTGAGTTAATCGCGCTCACCCAATGAGCAGAACTTTGTTTTAAAAAAATCCAAGTTCTTCTGCTTTGAGGGTTCACTGTCTGGACTTTTTGTATTAGCTCCTCCTCCGACCTCATCTACTGTCTCCGCTGTTTCCAGGCATGGGCCACTGCATGTCGGCGAGACCAAGCGCAGGCTCGGCGATCGTTTCGCTGAACGCCCCCCGCTCAGTCCGCCGGGGCCTACGCGATCTCCCGGTTGCCAAACACTTTAACTCCCCCTCCCATTCCCACACTGACCTTTCTGTCCTGGGCCTCCTCCATTGTCAGAGTGAGGCCCAGCGCAGATTGCAAGGAACAGCACCTCATATTTCGCTTGGGTAGCTTACAACCCAGTGGTATTAATACTGATTTCTCAAACTACAAGTAACCCTTGCTTTCCCTCTCTCTTTGTCCCTCCCCACCCTAGTTCTCCGGCTAGTTTAATTGTTTTCCTGACTAATGTTGGCGTGCCTCGTTGTCACCTTCCCCTTCCTCAGCCAACAATGAACCATCCTTGACCGTCGGCTGCTTTGATCTGTCCTTTTCCCACCTCACCCTTCCATATCTCTAATCTTCCCTGAACCTCAATCTGAGGAAGGGTTCTCGACCCGAAACGTCACCCATTCCTTCTCTCCGGAGATGCTGCCTGTCCCGCTGAGTTACTCCAGCATTTTGTGTCGACCTTCAAATGATATTTTGAATTGCATTCAAAACACAGTGTTGCATTTGCTATATCTGTTAGTGCACAGTTCTACATGTTAATTTTGTTTGCAAAGCTTTACAGGATGAGCACTCCTTGTACTTCAGGTGCATATCTCGTGAACTGTGCACGGACAGATATGGCGAATCCAGTATATACTTCGAGTGCAATATTGCTAATATAAAGACAGACACAAAATGCTGGAGTAACTCAGCAGGGAGTGCGCAGGTGTATAGATACAAACCAAAAGTGTGAATGAAATTCTAAAATTCAGAAAACCTTCATCAAATTTTGGTCTGCTGTCCTAACCTCCTTTGGAAAACTGTCACCTTGTGCACTAATTGTCTTCCCATTCAAGACAGGTTTGCAGAAATTCCTGGATTTTGTGGTCGTGGGCACAAATTTTAATTCTACTCCCTGATGTGCCTGGGATCCATCCGGAATAACGGGAATACTTACTGGGCGGTCACGGTGGCGCAGCGGTAGAGTTGCTGCCTGACAGCGCTTGCAGCGCCAGAGACCCGAGTCCCATCCCGACTACGGGTGCTGTCTGTACGGAGTTTGTGCGTTCTCCCCCCCCGTGACCTGCGTGGGTTTTCTCCGAGATCTTCGGTTTCCTCCCCCACTCGAAAGACCTACAGGTTTGTAGGTTAATTGGCTTGGTATATGTGCAATTCGTCTCCAGTGTGTGTGTGTGTAGGATAGTGTTAGTGTGCGGGGATCGCTGGTCGGCGCGGACTCGGTGGGCCGAAGGGCCTGTTTCCGCGCTGCATCTCAAAACTAGACTAAACTAAACTAAACTAAAATAAACTTCATTAATGCCAGGTTTAAAGAAGCAATTGGATAAAGCATGGTGAACTATTGCAGATTGAATTTATTTCCATCGGGCATTAAAGATCAATCAATTTCCCATCTCACATCAACAATTTGTCCCATCATCCTATGGAAAACTGTCACGTCATGCATTAATTATAGACAATAGACAATAGACAATAGGTGCAGGAGGAGGCCAATCGGCCCTTCGAGCCAGCACCGCCATTCAATGTGATCATTGCTGATCATTCTCAATCAGTACCCCGTTCCTGCCTTCTCCCCATACCCCCTGACTCCGCTATCATTAAGAGCTCTATCTAGCTCTCTCTTGAATGCATTCAGAGAATTGGCCTCCACTGCCTTCTGAGGCAGAGAATTCCACAGGTATACAACTCTGAGTTGAAAAGGTTTTTCCTCATCTCTGTTCCAAATGGCCTACCCTTTATTCTTAAAGTGTGGCCCCTGATTTCTGGACTCTTCCAAGGCATGCCACCCTCTCAGCAGATGTCCTGGGTTCAATGGTCCCACTGGTGGGGTACAAATTACAACCCTACACACTAATGTGCAGGACAGGGTTAGTAGGTTTTGAAGGAAGGGACTGCAGACGCTGATTTAAACCGAAGAAAGCTAGAGTAACTCAGCGTGTCAGACGGCATCTCTGGAAAAAAGGAATAGGCGATTTATTCACAAAATGCTGGAGTAACTCAGCAGGTCAGGCAGCATCTCGGGAGAGAAGGAATGGGTGACGTTTCGGGTCGAGACCCTTCTTCAGACTGATGTCAGGGGGGCGGGACAAAGGAAGGATATAGGTGGAGACAGGAAGATAGAGGGAGATCTGGGAAGGAGGAGGGGAAGGGAGGGACAGAGGAAATATCTAAAGTTGGAGAAGTCGATGTTCATACCACTGGGCTGCAAACTGCCCGGGCGAAATATGAGGTGCTGTTCCTCCAATTTCCGGTGGGCCTCACTATGGCACTGGAGGAGGCCCATGACAGAAAGATCAGACTGGGAGTGGGAGGGGGAGTTGAAGTGCTCAGCCACCGGGAGATCAGTTTGGTCAAAGTGGACCGAGCGCAGGTGTTGAGCGAAGCGATCGCCGAGCCTGCGCTTGGTTTCGCCGATGTAAATAAGTTGACATCTAGAGCAACGGATGCAATAGATGAGGTTGGAGGAGGTGCGGGTGAACCTTTGTCTTTGCAGATGACACTAGTTTGTGGTATTGCAGATTGGGGAGATGGTTATCAAAGGTTACAGCAGGATCTTGATCAGCTGGGCAAGTGGGCCGAGGAGTGGTGAATAGAGTTGAATAGCGAAGAGAGGGTGCGGGTAAGTGCCAGGTGTTTTGGGGAAGTCACACCAGGGCAGGACGTGCATAGTGAATGGCAGGGCCCTGGGGAATGGTGTAGAGCCGAGGAATCTACCAATGCAGGTGCATAGTTCCTGAACATGGTGTCACAAGTAGATAGGGTGGTCAAGAAGGGGTCTGGTACACTGGCCTTCATCAGCCAGGATATTGAGTATAGAAGCTGGGATAGGAAAATAGCTGCAGATGCTGCTACAAATCGAAGGTATCACAAAATGCTGGGGTAACTCAGCGGGTCAGGCAGCATCTAGGAGAGAGGGAATGGGTGACGTTTCGGGTCGAGACCCTTCTTCAGTCTGAAGAAGGGTCTCGACCCGAAACGTCACCCATTCCCTCTCTCCTGAGATGCTGCCTGACCCGCTGAGTTACCCCAGCATTTTGTGACACCTTCGATAGAAGTTGGGATGCTGTATTACAGTTGCACACGACATTGGTGAGGCTGCATTTTCGAGTATTGTGTTCAGTTTTGGATCTCTCCCCTATAGGAAGAATGTTGCTAAGTTGGAAAGAGTGCAGAGAAGATTGATGAGGATGTTGCCAGGAACTGAGGGGGTGAGCTGATTCCTGGGATGGCAGGACTTTCATATGAAGAAAGACTGGATAGACTCGGCTTGTACTCGCTGGAATTTAGAAGATTGAGGGGGGATCTTATAGAAACTTACAAAATTCTTAAGGGGTTGGACAGGCTGGATGCAGGAAGATTGTTCCCGATGTTGGGGAAGTCCAGAACAAGGGGTCACAGTTTAAGGATAAGGGTGAATAGAGTTGAATAGCGAAGAGAGGGTGCGGATAAGTGCCAGGTGTTTTGCGTGTCCTCAGTTTTAGGACCGAGATGAGAACGTTTTTTTTCACACAGAGTGGTGAATCTGTGGAATTCTCTGCCACAGAAGGTAGTTGAGGCCAGTTCATTGGCTATATTTAAGAGGGAGTTAGAGGGATTAGGGGGTATGGAGAGAAGGCAGGTACAGGATACTGAGCTGGATGATCAGCCATGATCATATTGAACGGCGGTGCAGGCTCGAAGGGCCGAATGGCCTACTCCTGCACCTATTTTCTATGTTTCTAAAGAGGTTTGGCTGGCTAGAGGACATCGGTTTATGGTGCGAAGGAAAAGATTTAATAGGAACCCGTGGGACAACTTTTTCACACAGAGGGTGAAGGGTATATGGAATGAGGTGCCAGAGGAGGTAGTTGGCAACATTTAAAAGACATTTGGGCAGGGACATGGATATGAAAGGTTTGGAGGAATATAGGCTAAATGTGAGAAGGTGTGACATCTTGTTCGGCAGAGGGCAATTGGGTCGATGGGCCTGTTTCTATGCTGTGCCTCCAATGCCAATCCTGTGAGTAATAAAAATAATTTTAACAAAATAACATAACAAGCAAATTAATATCTGTAGTTGTAGCTAATCAGAGCTCTCACCCATTTTCCCAGCTTCAAAGTACAGTTCGTACCAGAGCACATGGACATCAGTGGAAACTCAAGGATCCTAAACCTTGCTGATCTCCTAGTTGCTAAACACTTTAACTCCCCTTCCCATTCCCACACTGACCTTTCTTTCCTGGGCCTCCTCCACTGTCAGAGTGAGGCCTAGCGTAAATTCTCTGAATGCATTCAAGAGTGAGCTAGATAGAGCTCTTAAGGATAGCGGAGTCAGGGGGTCTGGGGAGAAGGCAGGAACGGGGTACTGATTGAGAATGATCAGCCATGATCACATTGAATGGCGGTGCTGGCTCGAAGGGCCGAATGGCCTACTCCTGCACCTATTGTCTATAGAATAGATCATTGGTAGCTAGGGAGAAGGTGACAACAAAGCAAATAGAGATAAAATGTAATCAGGGGGACAGTCAGAGTGGTCGGAGAACTGGGAAGGGGAAGGATGAGAGAGAGGGAAAGCAAGGGTTACTTGAAGTTAGAGAAGTCAATGTTCATGCATCTGGGATGTAAGCTGCCCAAGTGAAATATGAGGTGCTGTTCCTCCAATTTGCGCTGGGCCTCACTCTGACAATGGAAGAGGCCCAGGACAGAAAGGCAGACTGGGAATGGGAGGGGGAGTTAAAGTGTTTAGCAACCGGGTTGATTAGGTAGTTATAGGCGGACTGAGCGGATTTGGTCAGTGAAACGATTGTAACTCGTACCGGTTAGAGAATGCTACTAATTCTGATGTAAATGCTTGCTTCCCACAGACAATATTTTTTTGTTATTTTTATAACATTTAAAGGAATAACACTTATGAACAAAAATGTTACAGTTTCTGCTTAAACTTTGAATGCCACTCCAGTTTGAAGCCAGCTTTCATTCTGATAGGCTTGGATAGAGTGGATGTGGAGAGGAAGTTTCCACTACTGGGAGAGTCTAGGACTAGAGGTCACAGCCTCTGAATTAAAGGACGTTCCTTTAGGAAGGAAATGAGAAGGAATTTCTTTAGTCAGAGGGTGGTGAAGCTGTGGAATTCTTTGCCACAGAAGGCTGTGGAGGCCAAGTCAGTGGATATTTTTAAGGCAGAGATAGATAGATTCTTGATTAGTACGGGTGTCAGGGGTTATGGGGAGAAGGCAGGTGAATGGGGTCAGGAGGGAGAGATAGATCAACCATGATTGAAAATGGCGGGGAGTAGACTTGATGGGCCGAATGGCCTAATTCTGCTCCTATCACTTATGACCTTATGAGCACATAGGTCACAGTCATTCAAATGTTAATTAAATTGGACAGCAAGGCAAGTAGGCTTTCTGCTGACTTAATATATGGAGATAAATTGTATAATTTAATGCGTATCTATGTATATAGTTTGTATATGGAAGCAGGTGAAGTGACGGACAATAGACGTCAGATTTTATCCACCAACAGTAAGGCAGGCGTGGAAAATAAAAATTAATAAAGAACCCTGATATTTTGATTAATTACCTCAGGTCCCGCATTCAATTTCAGTGAAGTCACTTTGTGCGGGGAACACCGGAGATTAGTATCATTTGCTCAGAATTATTTTTTAATAGAAAACTAATGAATTGGTGACCAGTTGATCAAAGGCCAGTGGAACCACGAGTTGCATTTTAACCTTTAGGTGCTAATCCATTTTGGGAAGCATTGCACTTAATCTAATGCAGTTTAAATTTTGTGCATAATAATAACGTGTGGATGCTTTGAATTTATCATCTCAAATTTCACCCTGCGCTGCTGCACGGAGATTTCTGTGGCTAAATCAATTCTACATTATAGGTAGCACAAAATGCTGTTCAGGCACGCTCCGATTATAAAGCGATAAAATTTGTAATTGTACGACAGTTCTTTTTTACTGTAATTGGGAATGGAGATAGAAACATCTTCGACTTAACGAAAATCCCAATGAAAATACTGACAATTGAATTACTAACTAAGGGCAGCACCGGAGATTCGGGTTCGACCCTGATTACGGGTGCTGTCTGTACGGAGTTTGTACGTTCTCCCCGTGACCTGCGTGGGTTTTCTCCGAGATCTTCGGTTTCCTCCCAAACTCCAAAGGCGTACAATGTAAAATTGTCCCTAGTGTGTGTAGGATAGTGTTAATATGCGGGGTTCGCCGGTCGGTGTGGGCTTGGTGGGCCGGAAGGGCCTGCTTCCGCGGCGTGTCTCCGAACTAATCTAAACTAAACTTGTTCAAATGCCAAATCGTTAAACAATTGCCAAATACATCGTTGGAGAGTGTCTGAAAACTTCAATTTTAAACGATAGCACTGAAACTTACCGAATAGTGAAAGGCCTGGATAGAGTAGATGTGGAGAGGATGTTTCCACTAGTGGGAGAGTCTAGGAACAGAGGCCACAGCCTCAGAATTAAAGGACGTTCCTTTAGGAAGGAGATCAGGAGGAATTTTAGTCAGAGGGTGGTGAATCCATGGAATCCTTTGCCACAGAAGGCTGTGGAGGCCAAGTCAATGGATATTTATATGGCAGAGATAGATTCTTGATTAGTACGGGTTATGGGGCGAAGGCAGGAGAATGGGGTTAGGAGGGAGAGATAGATCAGCCATGATTGAATGGCGGAGCAGCCTTGATGGCCTATATCCCACTTCTATTCCTTGTGGCCTTATGATATAGGGTAGGAGTTGCGTGATGGGATGGGGGTGGTTGGGGAGAAGGCAGGAACGGGGTACTGATCGAGAATGATCAGCCATGATCACATTGAATGGTGGTGCTGGCTCGAAGGTCCGAATGGCCACCTCCTGCACCTATTGTCTATTGTCTATAACCACTGTACACAATTCAGGATGGCAGTCCGCCTTAAGAGGTGCCTCACAGTTCTGTGGCTGAAGGCCTAATTCTGCTCCTACCACTTCTGACCTTACGGCTATCCCTCTGCTCGCATCAAAGGGCACTCGCCTGAATGCAGCAGGTTGCCTGGGTGCACAAGGAGGTAGTAGTACCTCTGCCCAACATTGCTTTTGGTTGGTGGTGTTATTTCCACAGCAGGTTTAAATCTCCACATGGATGCTCGGTGGCGACATCGTCACTATCAGCAGGCAAGTGGTCGGAGGGGGTAGAACTGCGTTTTCTGCGCACCGTAGAAAGAGACGCGCCAGGAAAACTCGCAAGCCGCGTATATTGTACAAGCTCTTCCGTTATTTTTGAAAATAAGAACGGCTATTTTATTTTTAAACAGAAAAATATACGTATTTTGTATAATAACCCAAGGAGCCACGGAGGAAATCAAAAGGGAATGACCTGATTTCCCGTTAGGCTTGACATTAACCTCTGCCTTCCAGCTCCAATGTAAATACTAATTCACAGGTTGCAATGTATCTTCACCGATGTATATTATTCCAGGTTATCTTTAAAATAAAATATATGCATGCAACGTCTTTTAAATATTGCTCTGTTTGCATTATCCATTTCTGTTTTTAAAATTTTCTTTTTTTTTATTTTAATTTTTTTAAAGCATATGTACAAATAATAATAAACGACAAACTGGTTCTAGAATTCTTACATAGCTTCAATTTTTAAAATTTTAAAGAAAAAATAAAGATGAAAAGAGTCTGAAAAAAAAAGACTATAAACTAACAGAGAGAAAGCAAAGGAAAAAGAGAATTACAAATATAAAGATATATCTGTACAAATATATCTGTGCTCCAAAGACGTACAGGTATGTAGGTTAATTGGCTGGGTAAATGTAAAAATTGTCCCTAGTGGGTGTAGGATAGTGTTAATGTACGGGGATCGCTGGGCGGCACGGACTTGGTGGGCCGAAAAGGCCTGTTTCCGGCTATATATATGATGATGATGATGATGAAGATTATGGGGATAGATCTGGGAGTTAATGAGTATAGTTGTACATCCAACCCTAAACTCAAGTTTTAACTTTAGTTTTAAATTTTAGTTTTGTGATAACCCCCATTTAATTTTTTAGTAAATGCATTTCTTTCGCACATTTCACCCCCCTATACGTCAGGAACCGTCGCCAGATGGGCCAGCTGAGGGGCGGGCTTGGAGATGTAGGTCTCCAAGCGACTAGTGAGCAGGAGGCCTCCAGGACCTTCCCCGGCAACGCCGACATAAGATCACGGCGTGACAGAACGCAGATGATTAATGTTCAAATGTGCTGCAGGTACAGCAGGCAGTGAAGAAAGCCAATGGAATGTTGGCCTTCATAACAAGGGGAGTTCAGTATAGGAGCAAAGAGGTCCTTCTGCAGTTGTACAGGGCCCTAGTGAGACCGCACCTGGAGTACTGTGTGCAGTTTTGGTCTCCAAATTTGAGGAAGGATATTCTTGCTATTGAGGGCGTGCAGCGTAGGTTTACTAGGTTGATTCCCGGAATGGCGGGACTGTCATATGTTGAAAGACTGGAGCGACTAGGCTTGTATACACTGGAATTTAGAAGGATGAGAGGGGATCTTATCGAAACGTATAAGATTATTAAGGGGTTGGACACGTTAGAGGCAGGAAACATGTTCCCAATGTTGGGGAAGTCCAGAACCAAGGGCCACAGTTTAAGAATAAGGGGTAGGCCATTTAGAACTGAGATGAGGAAAAACTTTTTCAGTCAGAGAGTTGTAAATCTGTGGAATTCTCTGCCTCAGAAGGCAGTGGAGGCCAATTCTCTGAATGCATTCAAGAGAGAGCTAGATAGAGCTCTTAAGGATAGCGGAGTCAGGGGGTATGGGGAGAAGGCAGGAACGGGGTACTGATTGAGAATGATCAGCCATGATCACATTGAATGGCGGTGCTAGCTCGAAGGGCCGGAAAAAAAAATCCCCCCAGAGAGTTGTTAATCTATGGAATTCTCTGCCACAGAAGGCAGTGGAGGCCGATTCACTGGATGTTTTCAAGAGATAGTTAAATATAACTCTTAGGGCTAATGGAATCAAGGGACTATGGGGAAAAAGCAGGAACGGGGTACTGATTTAGGATGATCAGCCATGATCACATTGAATGGCGGTGCTGGCTCGAAGAGCCAAATGGCCTATTCCTGCACCTATTTTCTATGTTTCCAATCACTGTTGGAATCTAGAGAATAAATTACAGGAGTCCTGGGTAAGATGTACGAACTATAGACCAGTAAACCTAATATCTGTTGAGGAAGGAACTGCAGACGCTGGTTTACAATGAAGATAGACACAAAATGCTGGAGTAACTCAGAGGGACAGGCAGCATCTCTGGAGAGAAGGAATGGGTGATGTAATAATAATAATAATAATACATTTCATTTGTATAGCGCTTTTCTGGAAATTCAAAGACACTTTACAGAGTAAGTAAAACATAAAAATAAATAAATAAACGAACAAAAAAAGGAGACAGAAGGTAAGGTGACGGTCAGTGGTTGAAGGCAGTGTTGAACAGGTGAGACTTCAGTGATGTTTTGAATGTGGTGAGTGAGGAGGAGTCTCTGATGGTTTGAGGTAGTGAGGTTGAGACCCTTCTTCAGATCTTTGATCTGATCAATATCTGTGGTAGGAAAGTAGCTGGATAGGAAAAATGGGTTGATTAAGGATAGTCACCGTGGTTTTATGAATGGGAGATCATGAATCACTAAGTTGATTGAGTTTTTTGATGTGGTCAAGAAGATTGACAAGGGCAGGCCAGAGACGTGGTTTATATGGGCTCCAGCAAGGCCTTTGATAAGGTTCTCTATGGTTGTCTGCTTTGGAGGGTTAGACCACATGGGATTCAGGGAGAGCTTGCTTAGAGATACAGCGCGGAAACAGGCCCTTCGGCCCACCGAGTCCACGCCGACCAGCGATCCCCGCACAGTAACACTATCCTACACACACAAGGGACAATTTACACATACACTAAGCCAATTAACCTACAAACCTGTACGTCTTTGGAGCGTGGGAGGAAACCGAAGGTCCCGGAGAAAACCCACGCGGGTCGCGGGGAGAACGTACAAACTCCGAACAGACAGCACCCTTAATCGGGATTGAACCCGGGTCTTTGGCGCTGCAAGCGCTGTAAGGCAGCAACTCTACCGCTGCGCCACCGTGACCGCCCTTGCTAACGGTGCTTGCCAACTGGATACGGAATTCCTATCGTGCCAGGAAGCAGAGACTGGTGGCGAAAGGCTTGTTATTGAGACTGGATGCCCGTGACTAATGTGTAGGAAGGAACTGCAGGTGCTGGCTTACACCGAATGTAGACACAAAAATGCTGGAGTAACTCAGCGGGACAGTCACCCATTCCTTCTATCCAGAGATACTGCCTGTGAGTAATGGCGTCCCTCAGGGATCGGCGTGGGCCTATTGTAGTTTGTTATCTGCATCACCGACTTGAATGAGCATCTAGAAGGCAATGATTAGGAAGCTTGCCGATGGCACTAAAATAGGTGGTATCGTAGACAGTGAAGATGCCTGTGGAGAATTGCAGTGGTATCTTGATCAGCTGAACAAGTGGACTGAGGAATGGCTAAACCAGTTTAATTCAGTGTGAGTTGGAATAGCGAACCAAGGCAGGACCTTCACAATGAACGGTAGGGCCTTGGAAACCATTGTAGAGCAGAGTGAGCTCAGGATACAAGCACATAGTTCCCTGGCAGTGGTGTCACTTTTAGACAGGGTTGGCACGTTGGCCGTTATCAGTCAGGGACATGAGTGTAGAAGTTGGGACACAAGGTCCTTCAGATGATGGCGTACAAAAAAAAGACACCAAGTGCCGGAGTAACTCGGCAGGTCTGGAAACCTCCCTGGAGAACATGGATGGGTGATGTTTAGGGTCGGGTCTCTTCTTCAGACTCATTGTAGTAAGGGGGAGAAATCAGGTAGGGGTGGAGCTAAACCTGGCAAGAGATAGTTTAGTTTAGTTTAGTTTAGAGATACAGCGCGGAAACAGGCCCTTCGGCCCACTGAGTCCGCGCCGACCAGCGATCCCCGCACATTAACACTATCCTACACACACTAGGGCCAATTTACACATGCACCAAGCCAATTAACCTGCCAACCAGTACGTTTTGGAGTGTGGGAGGAAACCGAAGATCCCGGAGAAAACCCACGCAGGGCGCGGGGAGAACGTACAAACTCCGTACAGACAGCACCCGTAGTCGGGATCGAACCCGGGTCTCCGGCGCTGCATTCGCTGTAAGGCAGCAACTCTACCACTGTGCCACCGTGACCGCCCGCTGGTAGGTGGTAGATGGTTGGAGAAGGCCACAGTGCCACTACGCTACAGTTGGACAAGACGTTGGTGAGGCGGCACCAGGGGTATTGCGTACGGTTTTGGCCATCCTGCTAGAGGCAAGGTGCCAATCAGCTGGAAAAGGCACAGGAGATTTAAGATTTGGAAGTTGCCAGGATTTGAGGGCCAGACCTATTGGGAGATGTTGGGCAGGCAGGGACTTTATTCCTTGGAGTGCAGGAGGTTGAGGGTTGATCTGACGGTGGTGTATAAAATCATGAAGGGAATAGACGGGGGGGAATGCACAGAATCTTTTTCACAGGGTAAGGGGAATCAAGGGCGGCACGGTGGCGCAGCGGTAGAGTTGCTGCCTTACAGCGAATGCAGCGCCGGAGACTCAGGTTCGATCCTGACTACGGGCGCCGTCTGTACGGAGTTTGTACGTTCTCCCCGTGACCTGCGTGGGTTTTCTCCGAGACCTTCGGTTTCCTCCCGCACTCCAAAGACGGACAGGTTTGTAGGTTAATTGGCTGGGCAAATGTAAAAATTGTCCCTAGTGGGTGTAGGATAGTGTTAGTGTGCGGGGATCGCTGGGCTGTGCGGACTCGGTGGGCTGAAGGGCCTGTTTCTGCGCTGTATCTCTAAATCTAAATCTAAAAAAAAAAGAACAAGAGCCACAGAGGTTTACGATGAGAGGAAAAAGACTTAATAGGAACCCAAGGGGTAACGTTTTCGGAGGGACAAGGTCCAAACGCAGGCAGGTGGGACGAGTGTAGCTGGGACATGTTGGCCGATGTGGGCGAGTTGGGCTGAAGGACCTGTTTCCACGCTCTCTGACTCTATGACTCTATGAGAAGGTGGTGGGTATATGAAACAAGTTGTTAGAGGAAGTTGTTTGAAAGACTGGAGCGACTAGGCTTGTATACACTGGAATTTAGAAGGATGAGAGGAGACCTTATCGAAACGTATAAGATTATTAAGGGGTTGGACACGTTAGAGGCAGGAAACATGTTCCCAATGTTGGGGGAGTCCAGAACAAGGGGCCACAGTTTACGAATAAGGGGTAGGCCATTTAGAACTGAGATGAGGAAAAACTTTTTCAGTCAGAGAGTTGTGAATCTGTGTTAATTCTCTGCCTCAGAAGGCAGTGGAGGCCAATTCTCTGAATGCATTCAAGAGAGAGCTAGATAGAGCTCTTAAGGATAGCGGAGTCAGGGGGTATGGGGAGAAGGCAGGAACGGGGTACTGATTGAGAATGATCAGCCATGATCACATTGAATGGCGGTGCTGGTTCGAAGGGCCGAATGGCCTCCTCCTGCACCTATTGTCTATTGTCTATTGTAATCACAACATTTCAAAGGAATTTGACAGTACATCAACAGGAAAGGTTTGGGGGGATGTGAACAAAGGTGACTTGCTTAGATGGGGCATCTTGGTCAGCATAGTCGGGATGGGATAAAAGGCCGGTTTCAATGCTATCAGTCTCTATGAATCCATGAGGCAGAAACAGAGTAAACGTTTAATGGTGATTCTGATGACTGATCATCGACTCACGGTTTCTTTCTCCACAGATGCTTCCTGACCTGCTGATCATTTCCAGCACGCCTGTTTTTTTTTTACATGAGTTGCTTGCAAGTCTTGCCTACAAGAATGATCCCAGGAATGAGTGGGTTAGCACACGATGAGCGTTTGACAGCACTGGCCGATGGTTGAGGGGGGACCTCATTGAAACTTACAGTATAATGAAAGGCATAGATAGAGTGGATGTGGAGAGGATGGAGAGAGACTGGTGGGAGAGTCTAGGACCAGAGGTCACAGCCTCAGAATTAAAGGGCGCTCTCTTAGAAAGAAGGTGAGAAGGAACTTCTTTAGTCAGAGGGTAGTTAATCTGTGGAACGCATTGCCACAGAGGGCTGTGGAGGCCAAGTCAGTGGATATTTTAAGGCAGAGATAGACAAATTCTTGATTAGAACAGGTGCCAAGGGCTATGGGGAGAAGGCAGGAAAATGGGATTAGGAGGCAGAGATCAGCCGTGATTGAATGGCGGAGTGGACTCGATGGGCCGAATGGCCTAATTCTACTCCCACAACTTGTGAACTTGTGAACTGGTGACCGAGAGAAACAAAAATGTTGTCGCCTTAAGTTGACCTTTGATTAACTCTCCTTCTCAAAGACAAGTTCATCAGGGATGTGACTTGGAGCAACAGAACTCTCGGATTATTTAGTGTCCACACACCATTTGTTCAAAATTGTGTTCGCACAGCTGTCAGATGTCATAGAGCACAAGCACATTTCAATGCAGTAAAATGCAGAAATAATATTCGCATATCTCTGTGATATAAGCATGAGATTGACTTGACACAGACAATATCTAGGATTAGAGAGACGTTTATGATTTGTAGTCATCCCTTGGTTCTATTTAAACCCTCCACAGCTGTTCTCTATAGCAGCAGCTTTTTGTCAAAAGTTAATATATTATAGAAAGGAGAGAGAACCCTTGGGTAATCAGAACCAGAAACATTACCTTTACAAGGCAAACTTGAGCCATGCGTAACTAAATGCATCAGACCAAACCATGAGATATTTAGATGACACTAAACCAAGTGGACCCGTTGGGCCCAAACCTCTCCTGCATTGGTGCAGCACCCTCTCCTCCCCCCCTCCCTCACCTCCTCGCTCTCCCCTCCCCCTCCTCCCTCCCCTCCTCGCTCCCCCCCCTCCCCCTCCCCCTCCCCTCCCTCTCCTCCCCCTCCCCCCTTCCCCTCCCCCCCACTCCATCCCCCGCAACCCCCCTTATCCTCTCCCCTCCCTCCCCCTCGTTCCTCTCCCCTCCACCCTCCCCTCCCCCTCCTCTCCCTCCCCCCTTCCCCTCCTGCCCACTCCATCCCCCTCAACCCCCCATATCCTCCACCCCTCCCTCCCCTCCCCCCCCTCCCCCCTCCCCCCTTCCCCTCCCCAAACTCCATCCCCCTGAACCCCCCCTTATCCTCCCTCCCCCCTCCCAATATTCATACCACTGGGGGTGTAAACTGCCCAAGCAAAATATGAGGTGGACACAAAATGCTGGAATAACTCAGTGGATCAGGCAGCAGCTCAGGAGAGAAGGAATGGATGACGTTTCGGGTCGAGACCCTTCTTCAGACTGATGGACGTTTCGGGTCGAAACCCTTCTTCAGACTGAGGAAGACTTCTTCAGACAGGCAAAATATGAGGTGCTGTTCCTCCAATTTGCGCTGGGCCTCACTCTGACAATGGAGGAGGCCCAGGACAGAAAGTTCAGTGTGGGAATGGGAGTTAAAGTGTTTAGCAACCGGCAGATCGCTTAGGCCCAGGCGGACTGAGCGGAGGCATTCAGCGAAACAATTGCCGTGCCTGCGCTTTATCTCGCTGATATAATTGAAGATGCTGCAACTTTTATGGATTAATGTGCAGGAAGGAACTGCAGATGCTGGTTTAAACCGAAGACAGACACAAAATGCTGGAGGAACTCAGAGGGTCAGGCAGCATCTCTGGAGAGAAGGAATGGGTGACGTTTCAGCTCGAGGCCCTGGTTTAATCCTCTCCTGCTCTCGTGCATTGGATGCTCTGACAGACAGAGTCAAAGGAACATCATGAACACTCAAAAGGCAGGGCATGAGTATCAGTCTGAAAAGGGTCTCGACCCGAAACGTCACCCATTCCTTCTCTCCAGAGATGCTGCCTGTCCCGCTGAGTTACTCCAGCATTTTGTGTCTATCTTCAGTTTAAACCAGCATCTGCAGTTCCTTCCTACATATCTAGTTTGCCGACCATTGTCAGAGATCAAAAACCACATGACAGTCAAAGATTCGCCACTAATGTTGGAAGATTAATGCTTTCAAAAGAGCCAAATATCTACGTGCTTTTCAATATAAGCATTTTTCAAAACTATGTGTGAGTGTAACTCCACACAAATTCCTAAACATACTGTATATTGGTGTCAGCATGTTTTTTTTAGATTTAGAGATACAGCACAGAAACAGGCCCTTCAGCCCACCGGGTCCGCGCCGCCCAGCGATCCCCGCACATTAACACTATCCTACACCCACTAGGGACAATTTTTACATTTTACCCAGTCAATTAACCTACACACCTGTACGTCTTTGGAGTGTGGGAGGAAACCGAAGATCTCGGAGAAAACCCACGCAGGTCACGGGGAGAACGTACAAACTCCGTACAGACGGCGCCCGTAGTCAGGATCGAACCTGAGTCTCAGGCGCTGCATTCGCTGTGAGGCAGCAACTCTACCGCTGCGCCACCGTTGTCGTTCACTCGAATGTACTCTAGCGGCAGGATGCAATGCGCTAATGCTTCTTAGTTAGTTCAGTTTAGTCTAGATATACGGCGCGGAAACAGGCCCCATGGCCCACCGAGTCCTCGCCGACCAGCGATCCCCGCACATTAACACTTTATCCTGCACACACTAGGGACAGTTTTACGTAGACACCTAGCCAATTAACCTACAAATCTATATGTCTTTGGTTGGAGGAAACCAAAGATCTCAGAGAGAAACCACACAGGCCACGGGAAGAACGTACAAACTCCATACAGACAGCACCCGTGGTCAGGATCGAACCGGGGTCTCCCGTGCTGTACGGCAGCAACTCTACCTCACTGCCTCTCGCTGGGATTTAGAAGATTGAGGGGGGATCTTATAGAAACTTACAAAATTCTTAAGGGGTTGGACAGGCTGGATGCAGGAAGATTGTTCCCGATGTTGGGGAAGTCCAGAACAAGGGGTCACAGTTTAAGGATAAGGGGGAAGTCTTTTAGGACCGAGATGAGAAAGTTTTTTTTCACACAGAGAGTGGTGAATCTGTGGAATTCTCTGCCACAGAAGGTAGTTGAGGCCAGTTCATTGGCTATATTTAAGAGGGAGTTAGATGTGGCCCTTGTGGCTAAAGGGATCAGGGGGTATGGAGAGAAGGCAGGTACGGGATACTGAGTTGGATGATCAGCCATGATCATATTGAATGGCGGTGCAGGCTCGAAGGGCCGAATGGCCTACTCCTGCACCTATTTTCTATGTTTCTATGTTTCAACGCCACCATGTTGCCGTAACGATGCATTTATTGCTGGTATGGAGGACAAGTCCACAGGTGTCTATTTTCATATGGTATTCCTCGTTTGCTCTTTTATTAAACATATTTTCTGATCATTTCATTGCGGGAGTAAATCTTTTACAGGCTGTTATGTATTTCCATCGTTGAGTGCCTTCATTCTGCCCATCCTCATTCCAATCAAAGTTCTTTCATAGAAGAACAAGTGGAAGGGAACGGGAGGAGGCCATTCACCCTGTAGCTTCTTTCCCATTCTATCAAATCATGGCTCACCTCCACCAACCTGACAGTTCCATAACTCTCTATGTGTAGGAAGGAACTGCGGATGCCGGTTTAGACTGAGGACAGACACAAAATGCTGGAGTAACTCAGCGTGTCAGGCAGCATCTCTGGAGAGAAGGAATGGGTGACGTTTCGGTTGGAGACCCTTCTTCAGACTGGGGGTAAGGGGAAAGGGAAATGTGAGATATACACCTAGCAAAGAGCTAACGATGGCCTGTTTCCTTTATCATCGTTAGTTTTCTCAATACCTTTCAATCATTCGTTCTAGATCTTTCTACGTCTCCGTCTATATCTCTTGTGTCCCTCTCCCCTGACTCTCAGTCTGATGAAGGGTCTCGACCCGAAACGTCACCCATTCATTCCTTCTCTCCAGAGATGCTGCCTGTCCCGCTGAGTTGCTCCAGCTTTTTGTGTCTGTCTTCTTGCATAACTCTTTATATCACTGGCTGACAAGACTCTGTCGTTATCAGTGTCTTGGAGTTTTGTGCCTTGCACAACAAACCTAGAAGGCACGCAAAAGAAATATGGAAAACCTTATCCCTGTGGTGACATTTGACCTCTCCGTTCTGCTTCAGGAATATTGTCAGGTTCTGAATCATAGAGTCATAGAGTGATGCAGTGTGGAAACAGGCCCCTAGGCCCAACTTGCCCTCACTGGCCAACATGTCCCAGCTACACTCGTCCCACCTGCCCGCGCTTGGTCCATATCCCTCCAAATCTTTCCTATCCATGTACCTGTCCAACTGTTTCTTAAATGTAGGGGTAGTTCCAGCCTCAACTACCTCCTCTAGCAGCTTGTTCCATACACCCACCACCCTTTGTGTGAAAAAGCCACCGCTTAGATTCCCATTAAATCTTTTCCCCTTCACCTTGAACCTATGTCCTCTGGTCCTCGATTTCCCCTACTCTGGGCAAGAGACTCTGTGCATGCACCCGATCTATTCCTCTCATGATTATGTACACCTCTATAAGATCATCCCTCATCCTCCTGCGTTCCAAGGAATAGAGACCCAGCCTACTCAACATAGAAACATAGAAACATAGAAAATAGGTGCAGGAGTAGGCTATTCGGCCCTTCGAACCTGCACCGCCATTCAATATGATCATGGCTGATCATCCAACTCAGTATCCCGTACCTGCCTTCTCTCCATACCCCCTGATCCCTTTAGCCACAAGGGCCACATCTAACTCCCTCTTAAATATAGCCAATGAACTGGCCTCAACTACCCTCTGTGGCAGAGAATTCCACAGATTCACCACTCTCTGTGTGAAAAAAAACGTTCTCATCTCGGTCCTAAAAGACGTCCCCCTTATCCTTAAACTGTGACCCCTTGTTCTGGACTTCCCCAACATCGGGAACAATCTACCTGCATCCAGCCTGTCCAACCCCTTAAGAATTTTGTAAGTTTCTACAAGATCCCCCCTCAATCTTCTAAATTCCAGCGAGTACAAACCGAGTCTATCCAGTCTTTCTTCATATCAAAGTCCTGCCATCCCAGGAATCAATCTGGTGAACCTTCTCTGTACTCCCTCTATGGCAAGAATGTCTTTCCTCAGATTAGGAGACCAAAACTGTACGCAATACTCCAGGTGTGGTCTCACCAATGCCATGTACAACTGCCATGTCCTACCTCTCCCTATAGCTCACACCCTCTAGTCCTGGCAACATCCTCGTAAATCTTCTCCGTACCCTTTCCGGCTAAACCATATATTTTCTCTAACATGGTGCCCAGAACTGAACACAGTACTCTAAATGCGGCCTCACCAATGTCTTACGCAACTGCAACATGACTTCCCAAACCTTTTGTTTCAAGTCCAATCTTAAAATGAGAAAGCAACTATCACTGGGGGAAGAGGGGAAAAACGATAGCTCGGTCCGTTTTCATTCGCATTCCATTTATTTTATATTTGCATTCACTTTCATCTCAATGTTTTTCCCAAATAGCAGCTAGCTGTTCCCATTCCACACAGCATGCAGTTGCTCGAAACTATTTATGACTTTCTCCAGCACTGCCAACTTGGTAAAAACACGTTGCACTGATTTTAAAACAATATTACGTTGCACTGACCTGCGCCTTCTTAGCTTCGGCATTTAGTTTCGTTTAGTTTAGTTTAGAGACACAGCGCGGAAACAGGCCCTTCGGCCCACCGAGTCCGCACCGACAAACGAGCCCCTGCACACTAACACTATCCTACACACACTGGGTACAATTTACACTTGTACCCAGCTAATTAACCTGAGAAGCTGGCTGGTGAGTGTAGCGGTGACCTTCGGGTTCCTCCCACACTCCAAAGACGCACAGGTATGTAGTTGAATTGGCTTGGTAAATAGGGTTGCCAACTTTCTAACTCCCAAATAAGGGACAAAAGGTGACGTCACCGTCCCGCGCAACACGTGACCTAAACCCAGCCAGCGGCCACGTGCTCCCACTCCACTAACGGCGGCCGCCTGGGCCGGGAGGTGGGTTGCTATGCAACTTCCGTTAGGTGGAGTCCGGGCCTCCGGGCCTACACTGTCCGGACCTACAGTGTCCGGGCATACAGTGCCAGGCCTACAGTGTCCGGGCCTACAGCGGCCCCCGGGCCTACAGTGTCCGGGCCCACAGTGTCCGGGCCTACAGCGCCCCCCCGGGCCTAATACGGGACAAGGGCACAAACCAATTTCGCCCAATATGCGGGATGTCCCGGCTAATACGGGACATTTGGCAACCCAATCGGTAAATGTTAAAATTGTTCCTAGTGTGTGTAGGATAGTGCTAATATGCGGGGATCGCTGATCGGAGTGGACCTGGTGGGCCGAAGGGCCTGTTTCCACGCTGTATCTCTAAACTGAACTAAACTAAACATGTGAAAAAAACCCTTGCGATTTCCTTCAAGCCCTCCCTTTGTAAACAAATATATTTATTTGTCCTTACCTAGAGAGCCAGATTGATTCACCCTAAAAGAGTGCTGTAGATTCTGTAGACTGATATTGGATCAGCAGACTGATATTGGATATCCTTCACACATTGCCTCAGCAACACTGTACCTAACCAGCGGTTCACCATATTTGGACTGCCAAATCATATCAGTTATTTCGGATTTGCCTTACGGCCTTAATAACAAGAGGAGTTGAGTATAGGAGCAAAGAGGTCCTTCTGCAGTTGTACAGGGCTCTAGTGAGACCGCACCTGGTGTACTGTGTGCAGTTTTGGTCTCCAAATTTGAGGAAGGACATTCTTGCTATTGAGGGCGTGCAGCGTAGGTTTACTAGGTTAATTCCCGGAATGGCGGGACTGTCATATGTTGAAAGACTGGAGCGACTAGGCTTGTATACACTGGAATTTAGAAGGATGAGAGGGGATCTTATCGAAACGTATAAGATTATTAAGGGGTTGGACATGTTAGAGGCAGGAAACATGTTCCCAATGTTGGGGGAGTCCAGAACCAGGGGCCACAGTTTAAGAATAAGGGGTAGGCCATTTAGAACTGAGATGAGGAAAAACTTTTTCAGTCAGAGAGTTGTAAATCTGTGGAATTCTCTGCCTCAGAAGGCAGTGGAGGCCAATTCTTTGAATGAATTCAAGCGAGAGCTAGATAGAGCTCTTAAGGATAGCGGAGTCAGGGGGTATGGGGAGAAGGCAGGAACTGGGTAATGATTGAGAATGATCAGCCATGATCACATTGAATGGTGGTGCTGGATCGAAGGGCCGAATGGCCTCCTCCTGCACCTATTGTCTATTGTCTATTGGTAATGGGGAGAACGTACAAACTCCGTACAGACGGCGCCCGTAGTCGGGATGGAACCCGGGTCTCCGGCGCTGCAACTCTACCGATGCGCCACCGTGACCGCTCAGAAGGCTGTAGAGGCCAAGTCAATAGATATTTTTAAGGCAGATATAGATAAATTCTTGATTAGTACAGTTGTCAGGGGTTATGGGGAGAAGGCCGGAGAATGGAGTTAGGAGGGAGAGATAGATCAGCCGCGATTGAATGGTGGAGTAGACTTGATGGGCCGAATGGCCTAATTTTGCTCCTATCACATAATCTTATGACCTTATGAACTTCTCCTTGCTGCTTCTCCTGCACGATGGTGCCTGATCTGCTGTGTATTTCCAGAATTTTAGGCTTTTAAGAAAACCAGTCTACAGCACACTATATTTTTACCTTCGGCTTGGCGTCGGCCAAGGGGGCTTTGCCAAACTACTGTCCAGTTTGTGCTCAGCAACTGCTAATGAAATTTGTTAAACGACAGCTAATTTCTTTGAGAAGGGAGATCCTGATCAACTTTATGTCAGGTCTCACAGAATTGGCCAGAGTTCCACCACTCAGGCCAGCTGAAGAAGAGACAAACTATTGTTCGGTGTGGAAAACACGGGTCATTTCAGGCAGGAGGGACGGACAAAAAGTTGTTGAGGGTAACAAAGACACTAAGAAATAACATGTGTAGATGCAGGGTCTGAAGAAGGGTCTCGGCCCGAAACGTCACCCATTCCTTCTCTCCAGAGACGCTGCCTGTCCCGCTGAGTTACTCCAGCGTCTTGAGTCTATCTTAAGCGATAAATGGTAGAGATAAGAGATAAACTTTGTTCCCTCTATTCCCTATTTGTACACAATACAATACAATACATTACAATGTCGACAAAATGGAGAGGGTACAGAGGAGATTTACTAGAATGTTGCCTGGGTTTCAGCACTTAGGCTACAGAGAGAGGTTGAACAGGTTGGGTCTTTATTCTTTGGAGCGTAGAAGGTTGAGGGGGGACTTGATAGAGGTTTTTTAAATTTTGAGAGGGACGGACAGAGTTAACGTGGGTAGGCTTTTCCCTTTGAGAGTGGGGAAGATTCCAACAAGGGGACATAGCTTCAGAATTGAGGGACAAAGGTTTAGGGGTAACATGAGGGGGAACTTCTTTACTCAGAGGGTTGTGGCTGTATGGAATGGGCTTCCGGTGGAAGTGGTGGAGGCTGGCTCGATTTTATTATTTAAGAGTAAATTGGATAGGTATATGGATAGGAGGGGATTGGAGGGTTATGGTCTGAGTGCAGGTAGATGAGACTAGGTCAGGGAGAATGGTCGGCGTGGACTGGTAGGGCCGGACAGGCCTGTTTCCATGCTGTAGTTGTTATATGTTATATGTTATATGTTAATACAATATATCTTTATTGTCATTGTACAGGGGTACAACGAGATTGGGAATGCGCCTCCCATACGATGCAATAATTTAATTAATTTAAACAACAACAACCCAACGAGACAAATTGTAACAGTTTTAAGACAGAATAAAGTGCAATGGCCTGATTGTAATCACGTATAGTCTTCCCGCTGACTGGGTAGCAGGCAGCAAAATGTTTTTCACTGTTATTAAGTGGAAGGTACACGTGGCAATGAACTAAACTAAACAAAACTAAGTACACATTAATGCTTCTAATTAATTTACTGGAAGAAATCTCTTTGATCATATCTCTTGCAGCTTGCTGCTTTAGTTTAGTTTAGTTTAGTTTAGTTTAGAGATACACGCGGAAACAGGCCCTTCGGCCCACCGAGTCCGGTCAGAGAGTTGTGAATCTGTGGAATTCTCTGCCTCAGAAGGCAGTGGAGGCCAATTCTCTGAATGCATTCAAGAGAGAGCTAGATAGAGCTCTTAAGGATAGCGGAGTCAGGGGGTATGGGGAGAAGGCAGAAACGGGGTACTGATTGAGAATGATCAGCCATGATCACATTGAACGGCGGTGCTGGCTCGAAGGGCCGAATGGCCTCCTCCTGCACCTATTGTCTATTGTCTATTGTCTATTGACCGGCGATCCCCGCACACTAACACCATCCGACACGCACTAGGGACAATTTTACCAAGCCAATTAGCCGCCATCTTGGGAGTGTGGGAGGAAACCAAAGATCTCGGAGAAAACCCACACAAGTCACGGGGAGATCGTACACACTCCATAGGGACAAGCGCCCGTAGTCGGGGTCGGACCGTGTTCCCTGGCGCTGTTAGGCATCAACTGTACCGCCGTGCAAATCGTGCTGCCCTGTAAGTTCACATTGAAGCTGATCCCAGGTTCGCATTTCAATCTTGTACCAATTTAGTTTGTTTTGGCAACAGAATCCTTTGTTGTGATATGGTCTAACAGCTGTAATAAAAGGGGTCGCTCTCAGGTTAGTATTATTCTAGACATGCCCTTGCCTTCTCTGCGGGCTCCCAGCCATCAGGCACTGCCTCAAGGGAGAGGAGCACATGTGCATACAAACCACGAGTGAAAGACCACGCAGAATAATGAGCCAATTACCGTTAATTAAGTTCAATTAAACCAATAATCACAAACGGGTCCCCAGAGCGGCAATGTGCCAAGGAACTGAGGTACAAGCTCCAAACAAGGTTGTGATTACGCTGCAGATAGACACAAAATGCTGGAGTAACTCAGCGGGTCAGGCGGCATCTCTGGAGAGAAGGGATGGGTGACGTTTCGGGTCGAGACCCTTCTTCAGACTGAGGGTCGGGGAGGGGGACTTCTTCAGACTCGACCCGAACCGTTCACCCGTAACCTCTCTCCAGAGGTGCTGCCCGTCCCGCTGAGTTACTCCGGCATTTTGTGTCTGTCTTCGGTTTAAACCAGCGTCTGCAGTCCCTTCCTGCACATTTTGTAATTACGCTGGTCAGGCCGCACGCACTAGGTGTATTGTGAGCTATGTTGAGCACTATATCTGAAGAAGGATGTGCTGGCTCTGGAGAGGGTCCAGAGGAGGTTTTCAAGAATGATCCCAGGAATGAGTGGGTTAACATATGATGAGCGTCTGATCAGCCATGATCACATTGAATGGCGGTGCTGGCTCGAAGGGCCGAATGGCCTCCTCCTGTACCTATTGTCTATTGTCTATTGTTTGACGGCACTGGGCCTGTACTTGCTGGAGTTTAGAGAAATGAGAGGGGGGGACCTCATTGAAATATACCAAATAGTGAAAGACCTGGATAGAGTGGATGTAGAGAGGATGTTTCCACCAGTGGGAGAGTCATAGCCTCAGAATTAAAGGACGTTCCCTTAGGAAGGAGATGAGGAGGAATGTCTTTAGTCGGAGGGTGGTGAAGCTGTAGAATTCTTTGCCACAGAAGGTTGTGGAGGCCAAGCCAATAGATATATTTAAGACAGCGATAGATAGATTCTTGATTAGTGCGGGTGTCAGGGGTTATGGGGAGAAGGCAGGAGAATGGGGTTAGGAGGGAGAGCCATGATTGAATGGTGGAGTAGACTTGATGGATTGAATGGCCTAATATGGTGCCCAATATTTCTCACAATATTCCAAATGCGGCCTGACCAGCGCCTTATAGAGCTCCAACATTACATCCCTGTGTTTGTATACAAGCCATCTTGAAATAAATGCTAGCTTTGAGTTTGCTTTCTTTCCTATCGATTCAACTTGCAGATTAACCTTTTGGGAATCCTGCACCAGCACTCCCAAGTCCCTTTACAAAGAGAGAGTTAGATAGAGCTCTTAATGATAGAGGAGTCAGGGGGTATGGGGAGAAGACAGGAACGGGGTATTGATTGTGAATGATCAGCCGTGATATCGGTGAATGGCGGTGCTGGCTCGAAGGGCCGAATGGCCTACTCCTACACCTATTGTCTATTGTCTATTGTCTATTGTACGGGAGATTGTTGGGTGTCGTGGACTCAGTGGGCCAAAGTGCCTGTTTCCACCCTGTATCTCTAAAAACACTAAAACTAAACTAATGTGCACTTCCCCAGTGTGCATCAGGTCACTGCCGCTCCCTGTGTGAAAAACCTTGCCTCGTAAATCTCCTTGAAGCCTCACATCAAAGCTTTGCTCTTACTTGAAAATGTCTGATGGTTTCCTCCCACACTCCAAAGACGTGCAGGTTTGTAGGTTAATTGGCTTGGTAAATGTAAAAATTGTCCCTAGTGTGTGTAGGATAGTGGTAGTGTGCGGGGATCGCTGGGCGGCGCGGACCCGGTGGGCCGAAAGGGCCTGTTTCCGCGCTGTATCTGTCAACTAAACTAAACAGCTCTCTAAAGAAGACAATTCCAAAGATTCACCACCCTCCGAGTGCAGAAAATTCTCATCTCTGTTTTAAATAGCCTACCCCTTACAGTATTCTGACACCGTGACCTCTAATTCTAGAGCCTGGGAAATATTTTCTCTGTGTTTATCCTGTTGAACCTTCTAAGAATTTTACGCTCTTCAGTTCAAAATTTTGGAAAAGATAAAAGCAGGATGTTATTAAAAAAATATGTTAGCAAACCACTCTTCCATGTGTTGGCAAACTGAGACAAATGTCAATGGCTTGCTGGATATGGTAAAAGCTTTTTGAAGTCTCAGTCTCAAATATATTTATCAGATGCTTTCCTCAGATTTAATCAGGCAACAAAGAGTTTTGCTGCAGTCTGAGGAAGGGTCTTGACCCGAAACGTCACCCGTTCCTTCTCTCCAGAGATGCTGCCTGTCCCGCTGAGTTACTCCAGCTTTATGTGTCCATCCTCAGTTTAAACCAGCATCTGCAGTTGCTTCCTACACATCTAGTTTGTCGACTATTGACAGAGATCATAAAACAACTTGACATTCAAAAGATTTGCCACTAATGTTGAAGGAGGATGAATGCTTTCAAAAGAGCCATTTTGTGTCTGTCTTCATGTTTCCCATTGTCTTGCCATGAATCATCGCATTAACCTTCTTTACCTTCGGGGAGGCACAGTGCTTATTGCTGTGGAGCAAGTTTGGAAGTCATTTTATGCAACGCAAGATCCACCTGCCTTTCACCCCCCCCCCAACTCCAAGCCTTCTCCTCCTTCCCAACCTGGGTCCACCCTTCACCCCTCCTCAGTCCACCAGTCACTTGCTGGTCCCCTCTCACCACTCCCCTCGTCTCTCTATCCTGGCTTGCTTCCATTACCTTTCTCGGTGCAGATGCGGGCTCCAGAATTAGGTCTAATGGTGCCAAAATAAGGGGTGGGCTACTTAAAACAGAGATTAGAATTTTCTTCAGAGGCTGGTGAATCTTTGGAATTGTCTACTTTACAATAGACAATAGACAATAGGTGCAGGAGGAGGCCATTCGGCCCTTCGAGCCAGCACCGCCATTCAATGTGATCATGGCTGATCATTCTCAATCAGTACCCCGTTCCTGCCTTCTCCCCATACCCCCTGACTCCGCTATCCTTAAGAGCTCTATCTAGCTCTCCCTTGAATGCATAGCTCTATCTAGCTCTCTCTTGAATGCATAAGGGGCATAACTTTAGAGAGCTGTTAGCGTGACAGAGTGATACCGTGTGGAAACAGGCCCGTCGGCCCAACTTGCCCACACCGGCCAACGTGTCCCAGCTACACTTATCCCACCTGCCCTCATTTCCCTCCAAACTTGTCCTATCCATGTACCTGTCTAACTGTTTCTTAAAAGCTGGGATAGTCCCTGTCTCAACTATCTCCTCTGGCAGCTCGTTCCATACACCCACTACCCTTTTTTTGTGAAAAAATTACCCCTCAGATTCCTATTAAATCTTTTCCCCTTCACCTTAAACCTATGTCCACTGGTCCTCGATTCACCTACTCTGGACAAGAGACTCTGTGCATCTACCCGATCTATTCCTCTCATGAGGAATGAGTTGTTGAGGCTGTCATTGCGAAACCCAATTCCTCTCCGCCACCAACAATGTTCGACCCATCTGTCCTTGAGACTAAAGTTCTTGGCACAGCAGCTCTTAAAAGATCTTGGCTGTGTGACTTTGATAAGCGTGAAAAAAAAAAGTGTTTATTCACAAAATGCTGGAGTAACTCAGCAGGTCAGGCAGCATCTCGGGAGAGAAGGAATGGGTGACGTTTCGGGTCGAGACCCTTCTTCAGACCGAAACGTCACCCATTCCTTCTCTCCCGAGATGCTGCCTGACCCGCTGAGTTACTCCAGCATTTTGTGAATAAATCGATTTGTACCAGCATCTGCAGTTATTTTCTTATTAAACAAATGTGTGTTTTTATACATATAGGATAAGAAAATAACTGCAGATGCTGGTACAAGTCGAAGGTATTTATTCACAAAATGCTGGAGTAACTCAGCAGGTCAGGCAGCATCTCGGGAGAGAAGGAATGGGTGACGTTTTTTTATACAGTCCTATTGTGCTGAAGGAATATTAAACCTGCAAAACTGCGATGTCAAAGTATGTTTCTTGCAGATTTACATGTCTTGTATCTAAAGCCTCCCAGCCGTGTGACTCATTGTTGCATTCCAAGTCACTTTGGGCCAAAACAAACACACATTCCCCCCCCCCCCCCAACTGCTGAGGTTTGCAGATGGTGCCTGGAGGCCTGCCAATGTCTTTGCTTGTGCAGATGTGCCTTGGCACGCAAGTGCATGGGGATGCGGTCCCTCATCATTACGTTGCTTTCTACTAATGAAATAAAGGAATGGCTTTTTGGCCAGCAACTCACCACAAACTAGGGTTGCCAACTTTCTCACTCCCAAAATAAGGGACAAAAGGTGACGTCACCGACCCGCGACCTCACCCAGCCAGCGGCCTCGTGCTCCCGCTCCAACAATGGAGGCCGCCCAGGCCGGGAGGCGGGTTGCTAGGCAACTTCCGACAGGCGACGCCCGTGCCTCCGGGCCTACACTGTCCAGTTCTACAGTGGCCCCCGGGCCTACAGTATCCGGGCCTACAGTGTCCGGGCCTACAGTGTCCGGGCCTACAGTGTCCGGGCCTACAGTGTCCGGGCCTGCAGCGCCCCCACGCCTAATAAGTCAAGTCAAGTCAAGTCAATTTTATTTGTATAGCACATTTAAAAACAACCCACGTTGACCAAAGTGCTGTACATCTGATTAGGTTCCAATAGAAAAAAAATAATAATAATAAGGGACAAGGGCAGTCCCTTACGGGACAAACCAATTTAGCCCAGTATACGGGATGTCCCGGCTAATACGGGACATTTGGCAACCCTACCACGAACCATGTACTCACCCCGAACCATAACCCTGTAGAAACATATAACGTCCTTAAGGGATTGGACAGGCTAGATGCAGGAAAAATGCTCCCGATGTTGGGGAATCCAGAAGCAGGGGTCACAGTTTACGAATAAGGGGTAGGCCAGTTAGGACTGAGATGAGGAAAAATATTTTCACCCAGAGAGTTGTGAATCTGTGGAATTCTCTGCCACAGAAGGCAGTGGAGGCCAATTCACTGGATGTATTCAAGAGAGAGTTAGCTAGAGCTCTTCGGGCTAATGGAATCAAGGGATATGGGGAGAAAGCAGGAACGGGGTACTGATTTTGGATGATCAGCCATGGATGATCAGCCTGGCTGGAAGGCCCGAGTGGCCTACTCCTGCATCTATTTTCTATGTTTCTAAAATCTCAGAACCCAGGACGGAAAGCTGGAGGGGAAATAGACACAAAAAACCGGAGCAACTCAGTATCTTTGGAGAGAAGGGATGGGTGACGTTTCGGGTTGAGACCCTTTAGTTTTAGTTTTTAGTTTTGGAGATACAGTGCGGAACCAGGCCCTTCGTCCCACCGAGTCCACGCCGACCAGCGATCCCCGCACATTAACACTATCCCACACACACTCGGGACAATTTACACCGACACCAAGCCAATTAACCTACAAACCTCGACGTCTTTGAAGTGTGGGAAGAAACCGAAGATCTCGGAGAAAACCCACACAGGTCGCGGGGAGAACGTACAAACTCCGTACAGACAGCACCCGTAGTCGGGGTCGAACCCTGGTCTACTAATTCTTCGGTCTGAAGGAGTGTCTCGACCCGAAACGCCACCCATCCCTTCTCTCCAGAGATGCTGCCTGCCCCGCTGAGTTACTCTAGCGTTCTGTGTCTATCTTCGGCACAAACCAGCATGTGCAGTTCCCCCCTACACAAGCAGAAGGGAAAGATTTATATTCCAAAGCAGACTGACCCTGAGGACTCACAGGCAGTAAAGTCCTCTCCCCCCCCCCCCCCCCCTCCCAATTTAGTCACGGTGAGAGACTTAAGTCGATTATAAATTTAACCCATGTCTCCTCACTGCCCCGCTCACCACACACATTCCATACACAAAATCAAATCATAAAATTGAGTTATAAGGGTATCACAGCCATCTGGTAATCTCAGCAAGGAGTCGATCACAAAATTATTGGCGTGTTGCCCACGATTTTCACTCTATTATCTCGCAGCAGAAGATTGTACGCTACCCACCTGCCAATGTCCTGTGGTACACACTGTTCCCTGATGGGAAGCCTGGAGCGTTTCCTTGAAACATAGATATATTAGAAACATAGAAAATAGGTGCAGGAGGAGGCCATTTGGCCCTTCGAGCCAGCACCGCCATTCATTGTGATCATGGCTGATCAACCACAATCATTAACCCGTGCCTGCCTTCTCCCCATATCCCTTGATTCCGCTAGCCCCTAGAGCTCTATCCAACTCTCTTTTAAATTCGTCCAGTGAATTGGCCTCCACTGCCCTCTGTGGCAGAGAATTCCTCAAATTCTCAACTCTCTGGCTGAAAAAGTTTTTTCTCATCTCAGTTTTAAATGGCCCCCCCTTTATTCTAAGATTGTGGCCCCTGGTTCTGGACTCCACAACATTGGGAACATTTTTCCTGCATCTATCTTGTCCAGTCTTTTTATAATTTTATACGTCTCTATAAGATCCCCCTCTCATCCTTCTAAACTCCAGTGAATATAAGCCCAGCCTTTTCACTCTTTCCTCATACGACAGTCCCGCCATCCCGGGGATTAACCTCGTGAACCTGCGCTGCACTGCCTCAATAGCAATGATGTCTTTCCACAAATTGGGAGACCAAAACTGCACACAATACTCCAGATGTGATCCCTGTACAACTGTAGAAGGACCTCCCTACTCCTATGCTCAAATCCTCTCGTTATGAAACCTTTGCTCACTGTGCTGTATTTCAGCAAAACTACAAAAATAGGGGGGGGGGCTGCAAAAACAAGGGAGGCTCTATAAGGCGCTGGAGTATTGGAGGTGTTTGGAGTATTGTATTGTCTGGAGTATTGGAGTATTTGGATTCAGGCCGCATTTTGAGTATTGTGAGCAATTTTGGGCCCCATATCTCAGGAAGGATGTGCTGGTGCTGGCGCTGGATAGGGTCGCTACGATACGATACGATACGATACGATACGATACGATAGAACTTTATTGATCCCAGGAGGGAACATTACAGTCTGGTTTGGGAACAGCTCTGCCCAGGACAGGAAGGCCCTGCAGAGAGTAGTGCATTCGGCAGAACACACCATGGGAACTACACTCGCCCCCCTGCAGGACCTATACATCAGGAGGTGCAGATCCAGAGCAAGCAAGATTATGAGGGACCCCTACCACCCCAGCAACGGACTGTTCCAGATGCTACGGTCAGGCAAACGCCTCCGCTGTCACGCTGTGAAAACGGAGAGGATGAGACGGAGTTTCTTCCCACAGGCCATCAGGACTGTTAACTTTTACAACTCCAGGGACTAAATTTTGTCTTCTCTGTATTAACTTTAATTTATATGCTGTAACTGTAATTCTTTTTTTTTTGCACAATCCGCAGGCGTTGCCACTATCATTTCACTATACATCATGTATGTGTATGTGACAAATAAACTTGACTTGACTTGACTTGAAATTGGTCTGCCAACAGTCATAAAACACACCAAGATACATGAAACATGAAATTAAAGTGAGGAGTGGAAAAGCCAGGATTGGGGGTGGGGAGTGGAGGGGAGTCAGATTGGAGGCGGGGGTGGAGGGGGAGTCAGTCTACCCCATGACAGAAGGGGGGGGAGGTGTACAGTTTGGTAGCCACAGGGAAGAAGGTTCTCCTGTGGCGTTCTGTGCTGCATCTCGGTGGAACCAGTCTGTTGCTGAAGGTGCTCCTCAGGTTGGCCTAGTGTGTTCTGGAATGCGCCAGGGTCCAGAGGAGGTTTTATGACAATGATCCCAGGAATGAGTGGGTTCACATAGGATGAGCGTTTGATGGCACTGGGACTGTACTCGCTGGAGTTTAGAAGGATAAGGATGACCTTATTGAAACTTACCGAATAGTGAAAGGCCTGGATAGAGTGGATGTGGAGAGGATGTTTCCACCAGTGGGGGAGTCTATAACATGAGATCTTAGCCTCAGATTTAAAGGAGGTTCTTTTAGGAAGGAGATGAGGAGGAATGTCTTTAGTCAGAGGGCGGTGAATCTGTGGAATTCGTTGCCACAGAAGGCTGTGGAGGCCAAGTCGATGGATATTTTTAAGGCATAGATTCATGATTAGTACAGGTGTCAAGGGTTGTGGGAAGAAGTCAGGAGAATGGGGTTAGGAGGGAGAGATAGATCAGCCATGATGGAATGGCGGAGTAGACTTGATGGGCTGAATGGCCTAATGCTGCTCCTATCACATGACCTTATGAGCTTCATCTCAGCTGGAAAGGGAAGAGCTGCAACAACTTGTAACTTAGAATGAAGGTAGACACAAAACGCTGGAGTAACTCAGCAGGTCAGGCAGCATCTCCGGAGAAACGGAATAGTTAACGTTTCGGGTCGAGACCATTCTTCAGACTGAGAGTCAGGGGAAGGGGAAACGAGAAATAGGTGCAGGAGGAGGCCATTTGGCCCTACGAGCCAGCACCGCCATTCATTGTGATCATGGCTGATCATCCACAATCAGTAACCCGTGCCTGCCTTCTCCCCATATCCCTTGATTCCGCTAGCCCCTAGAGATCTTACAGCGCCCAGAGACCGGACTTCGATCCTGACTACAGGTGCTGGTCTATGGGGAGTTTGTACGTTCTCCCCGTGACCTGCGTGGGTTTTCTCCAGGTGCTCTGGTTTCCTCCCACACTCCAAAGACTTACAGGTTTGTAGGCTAATCGGCCTGGGACAATTGTAAAATTGTCCCTAGTGTATGTAGGATAGCGTTAATGTGCGGGGATCGCTGGTCGGCGCGGACCCGGTGGGCCGAAAGGGCCTGTTTCCGCACTGTATCTGTAAACTAGGGCGGCACGGTAGCGCAGCGGTAGAGTTGCTGCCTTACAGCGAATGCAGTGCCGGAGACTCAGGTTTGATCCTGACTACGGGCGCCGTCTGTACGGAGTTTGTACGTTCTCCCCGTGACCTGCGTGGGATTTCTCCGAGATCTTCAGTTTCCTCCCACACTCCAAAGACGTGCAGGTATGTAGGTTAATTGACTGGGTAAATGTAAAAATTGTCCCTAGTGGGTGTAGGATAGTGTTAACGTGCGGGGATCACTGGGCGGGGCGGACTCGGTGGGCCGAAGGGTCTGTTTCTGCGCTGTATCTCTAAAAAACCCCACAAAAAAACCTAAACTAAACGAATAAATAGTTGAGCATCACTGAAAGTTCAAAACAGGAGCAAATCTTTCATTTGGTTCATGCTCCTAATATGTCTTTGAATACATATTTTTTCTAATCTAATCAGCATCATCCTTGTCTTCCTTTCTGCCTTGTGTTTATTGATATGCAGCGTTATTAAAACTATTGCATAGAACTATTCTCTGTATTCCAAGTGCAGTCTAACCGAAGCTGCAAACATACTGAATGTCATGTTCCATGCAACTTGTAATGAAACCTGATGCTTTATTTTTAATAGCATTCGCGATCTTAAACGACTGCATTCCCAACTCCCCTTCTTAAACTCATTCACGCTTTTATTATTCCCAAGCAAAGCCTGACAGTGCAGGAAACATGAACTAAAAATCAGAAAACGGTGAACTTCTGAGTCAGATCAACGAGTATGTGTGGAGAGGAAAAATGAGTCAACGTTTCAGGTCAACGATTGTATATCAGAAACAGATGCTTATTTTCCAAATGTGCAGGAAGGAACTGCAGATGCTGGTTTAAACTGAAGATAGTCACAAGGTGCTGGAGTAACTCAGCGGGTCAGTCACCACCTCTGCAGAGAAGGAATTGGTGACGTTTCGGGTCGAGACCCTTCTTCAGACCGAGTCAAGGGAAAGGGAAATGAGAGATTAAAAAAAGATGATGTGGAGAGATTTACTGTATAGAGAGATGTCTGTGCTCGATCTCACCTAAAAAAAACAGCTAACTATGGCCTGTTCCCTTTATCATCGTTACTTTTTGGCATATCTTTCATTCATTTGTTCTGTATCTCTCTACATCACCGTGTACATCTCTCTTTGCTCTTTCCCCTGATTCTCAGTCCGAAGAAGGGTCTCGTCCCAAAATGTCATGTCATAAGGTCATAAGTGATCGAAGTAGAATTAGGCCATTCGGCCCATCGAGTCTACTCCGCCATTCAATCATGGCTGATCTATCTCTCCCTCCTAACACCATTCTCCAGCCTTCGCCCCCATAACCTCTGACACCTGTACTAATCAACGTCACCTATTCCTTTTCTCCAGAGATGCTGTCTGGCCCGTTGAGTTATTCCAGCTTTTTGGATGATCAGCCACGATCACATTGAATGGCGGTGCTGGCTCGAAGGGCCGAATGGCCTCCTCCTGCACCTATTGTCTATTGTCTATTGGCTATTGAAATTCTTATTTGCAGCAGCACAACAGAATACGTAAACACAGCACACTGTCACCAATATAATAAACGAGACAGAAACAAAAGTCCAGTATGTGTATATATACACATACTCACAAATACACATGTTATATAGATGTATATATATATATATATATATATATATATATACACACAAAATGCTGGAGTAACTTGGGGTCGAGACCCTTCTTCAGATCAGTCTGAAGAAGGGTCTCGACCCGAAACGTCACCCATTCCTTCTCTCCCGAGATGCTGCCTGACCTGCTGAGTTACTCCAGCATTTTGTGAATAAATACCTTCGATTTGTACCAGCATCTGCAGTTATTTTCTTACACTATATATACATATATATATACATATATATATATATGTATATATAGAGTAAGAAAAGAACTGCAGATGCTGGTACTATATATATATATATATTCACACAAACATACGTACACACTCAAAAATAAACAATAATAGTGCAATAATAATAGTCTATTGTAGTTCAGAGCTTTATTTGAGGTTGTAGTGTTTAATAGCCGAATGGCTGTGGGGAAGAAGCTATTCCTGACCCTGGACGTTACAGTTTTCAGGCTCCTGTCCACGTCTTTGGATGTGAGAGGAGCCGAGAGCACCCGATGGAAGCCCATGCAGTTCTAGGGAGAGCAGGCAAGCTCCACATGGACAGCATGCACGCTGTACGCATCGCAGAACACCTGGCTGGAATTATGAGGCAGTGGGTCTATAAGCCGTGCCACTGTGCCGCTCCGAAGGGCCGAATGGCCTCCTCCTGCACCTATTGTCTATTGTTTATTGTCTATTGTCTATTGTCTATTAAAAGTACCGGTCCCATCTCCTCAGAAACGTCATAAGCCAGTGTGTGTTCTTTACGTAAACTTCATGAATAAGCTTAGTTCAGTTTAGCTTAGAGATACAGCGAGGAATCAGGCCCATCTGACCCGGGTTTGATCCCGACTACGGGTGCTGTCTGCTCGGAGTCCGCACCAACCAGCGATCCCCGCCCACTAACACTATCCTACACACACTGGGGCCGATTGACACTTATACCAAGCCAATTAACCTACAAAGCTGTACGTCTTTGGAGTGTGGGAGGAAACCGAAGATCTCAGTGGAAACCCACGCGCTCACGGGGAGAACGTACAAAACTCCGTAAAGACAGCACCCGTAGTCAGGATCGAACCTAGGTCTCCGGCGCTGTAAGCGCTGTAATACAATACAATACAATACAATATATCCTTATTGTCATTGTACAGGGGTACAACGAGATTGGGAATGCACCCCCCATACGATGCAATAAATTAATTAGCTAGTCAGTATTAATTTGAAAAACCCAATGAAACAAATTGTAACAGTTTTAAAACAGAATAAAGTGTCAGTAGATGTGTGCCGGATCACTGTGCGATGTGACCATCCGGCTCAGCAGGACCGGTTCATAGCAGCTATGGCCCTGGGGATGAAGCTGTTCCTGAGTCTGGAGGTGCGGGCGTAGAAGGCCTTGTATCGTCTGCCCGATGGAAGGAGTTCGAACAATACAGAACTTTATTGTCATTCGGTACAGGTAGCGAACAAAATTACATTTCCAGCAGTCACAGAACACAACAAAAAAGAAAAGAACACAGGACACACGACCCCAACACAAACATCCATCACAGTGACTCCAAACACCCCCTCACTGTGATGGAAGGCAACAAAACTTCTCCTCTCTTCCCCCCACGCCCACGGACAGGCAGCTGGACCCCTACCGAGGCGACCGACACGCACAGCCCCCGCAAGGGGATGGAAGGCCCCGCAGCCGAGCCGCACTGGGCACTGAAACGTCCCACGGCCGAGCCGCGCCAGCGATGTTAAGTCCAGCAGCCGAGCCGCATCGGGCGATGTTAGGTCCCGCGGCCGAGCCGCACTGGCGATGTTAAGTCCAGTGGCCGAGCCGCACCGGGCGATGGAAGGCCCCGTGGCCGAGCCGCACCGGGCGCTGCTAAGTCCCACGGCCGAGCCGCGCTGGCGATGTTAAGTCCAGCGGCCGAGCCGCGCAAGGCGATGGAAGGCCCCGCGGCCGCGCCGGGCGCTGAACCGTTCCGCGGCCGAGCCGCGCCGGGCGATGGAAGGCCCCGCGGCTGAGCCGCACCGAGCGCTGAAACGTCCCGCGGCCGTACCGGGCGATGGAAGGCCCCGCGGCCGAGCCACGCCGGGCACTGTTAGGTCCCACGGCCGAGCCGCGCTGGCGATGTTAAGTCCAGCGGCCGAGCCGCGCCGGGCGATGGAAGGCCCCGCGGCCGAGCTGCGCCCCGGGGAAGAGACCTAAAAAAAGAAAGGTTTCCCCCACCCCACCACCCCCAGAAACAAAAACCATCCCAACACCAACACACAAACAAAAAAAAGGAAAAAAGACAAACAGACTGCCAGCGAGCTGCAGCCGTTAGGCGCAGCCACACGTGACTGTTGCTGGGGTGTGAAGAGTCTTTGTGGATGCTGGTGGCTTTTCTGATGCATCGTGTGTTGTAGATGCCCTCCAAGGCTGGTAGCTGTGTTCCGATGGTCTTCTGAGCTCTATGGACTACCCGCTGAAGGCAGCAACTCTACCGCTACGCCGCCGTGTCGCCCGTTTCATGCACAACACTAGGTTACTTGTGGATAACTGGAAGGAAAGTTGTGTATTATGTGAAAATGCATCTACGATACAAAGGCTTGACATGAACAAGAAAAAAATATGTTGTACATCGCGGAACTTTGTGGAATTAAGATGATTATTACCCTGTGAATAATTGCAGGAAAATACTTATTCTAAAAACGATTAACTGAAAGACTGTTCACTTAGTTACAACCATTGATCCCAAATTAATAGCTTTTAATGAAACAAATTATGTTACTAACATACAATACACTGTGCAATAAAATCTCTTGTGTAATTTAAATTTGTAAAGTTTCAAAGAAGAAATATAAGACCCACAGCGTGAGCCCTGGGTGAAATAAGAGACTCTCTCGGCATTGATTTGTGTTCTGGGATCTGTCCTCACACAAGGCACTGTTATGCAAGAGAATTACATTTCAGATCTGCAAACGCCCATGGCAGATATATTGCAGTATTCACTGAGGTCAAATTAAATGAGCAAAATCCTAGGATTAGTCACCAATTTATCGTAGAAGTCAGCAAAATAACTCCAATTTCAATCCTCCTTCAGGGAGAGTGAAGAGAATGGAACAATGCAGAGACAAGAGTTTAGTTTAGTTTAGTTTAGTTTAGTTTAGTTTAGCTTAGAGATACAGTGCAGGAAACAGGCCCTTCGGTCCACCGAGTTCGACCAGCGATCCCCACATGCTAACCCTATACCACACATGTGGATAGAACAGGTTTGGAGGGATATGGACCAAGCGCAGGCAGGTAGGACTAGTGTAGCTGGGACATGTTGGCCGGTGTGGGCAAGTTGGGCCAAAGGGCCTGTTTCCACACTGTATCACTCTATGACTCTATGACACACTAGGGACAATTTGCATTTATGCCAAGCCAATTAACCCACATAGCTGTCCGTCTTTGCGGTGTGAGAGGAAACCGAAGATCTCGGAGAAAGCCCACGCAGGTCACGGGGAGAACGCACAAACTCCGTACAGACGGCGCCCGTAGTCAGGATTGAACCCGGGTCTCCGGCGTTGTACGCGCTGTAAGGCAGCAACTCTACCGCTGCGCCACCGTGCCGCTCTCAGGCAGCAGGGAGATAACATAACTCCACATTTTAAATCAGGTTTCTTTTATTGTCGTATGTACACCTAAGTGAGGTACAGGCATAAAGAAAATCTTACTTACATCAGCATCTCAGGCACGTAGACTCTGACAATGTGCAAAAACATAAAATAGTGAAAAGAAGAGGACTGTGCAAAAAAACTTCATTGGTATAAAGCTCAATTAGAAATACTTAGACCCAGAGACCCGGGTTCGATCCTGACTACGGGAGGACTTTGATCCAGACTACTTGTCTGCACGGAGTTTGTACGCTTTCCCCGTGACCGCGTGGGTTTTCTCCGAGATCTCCGAAGACGTACAGATTTGTAGGTTAATTGGCTTGGTATAAATGTGAATTGTCCCTTGTGTGTGTAGGGACATTTGACATTCACTGTTAGTGTGCGGGGGATCGCTGGTCGGTGCGGACTTGATGGGCTGAAGGGACTGTTTCCGCGCTGTATCGTTAAACTAAACTAAACTAATACCTGTAGTGTCACAGTCTGTCCTGTTCACTCACCTGCCAGCCACGCCCACCACATTAAGCCAACTCCCCTCACCTGTTCACTCACCTGCTCCAGATCACCAATCAAGCCAGCATATAAACCCTTCCTGCACACACACTCTTTGCCAGATTGTTCTTAGCCCTCATGCAAGACCCTCCAGTATTCTCTCTCGGACTGATTTCCCGTTGCCGACCCTGCCTGCTCCCGACCTGCATGTCTCGTCGTAGCCCTTGGTGAATGCCTCAGTCTTCTGTCCCCGACCACGAGCAGGTAGAAATAAAGCTCATTCTAAAACTACTTCCTTGGTTCCGTGTGCTGCGTTTGGGTCTACCTGCGGTCCATTACGTGTACCAATACCAATGCCAATTAGGGACAATTTACAGCGGCCAAATACACTGCCAACCATACATTCAGGAGCGCAGGAAGGGTTTACCCAAAGAAGAGAGATAGAGAGAAGATAACTGCATGAGTAAAGGAATGATGGTGAGGACGCAGAGAATTCCCTATTGCTCTTTGTTGTCATCCTGTCCAATTGGTTATGACACGATGCGATACGATAGAACTTTATTAATCCCATGAGGGAAATTGGTCTGCCAACAGTCATAAAACACAAAAAACACAAAATACATGAAGCATGAAATTAAAGTGAGGAGTGGAAAGGATTGGGGGTTGTGCAAAGATTGGGGAGGGGGAGGGGGAGGGGGAGGGGGAGGGGGAGGGGTGGGGGGGGGAGTCGGTTTCAGTCTACCCCACGACAGAAGGGGGAGGAGTTGTACAGTTTGAGAGCCACAGGGAAGAAGGATCTCCTGTGGCGTTCTGTGCTGCATCTCGGTGGGACCAGTCTGTTGCTGAAGGTGCTCCTCAGGGTTGTCCAGTGTGTCATGGAGGGGGTGAGCTGTATTATCCAGGATGCTCTGCAGTTTGAGGAGCATCCTCCCCTCCAAGACCACCTCCCATGAATCCAACTCCGCCCCCAGTTGACACCCATGTGACCTTTGGTCAAACATCCCATTTGAATCACAGCATCACCCGAAAACTCAGTTTAGTTTTAGTTTAGTTTAGTTTAGAGATACAGCGCAGAAACGGGCACTTTCGGCCCATCGGGTCTGCGCCGACCAGCGATCCCCGCACACTAACACTATCCTACACCCACTAGGGACAATTTTTACATTTACCAAGCCAATTAACCCACAAACCTGGACGTCTTTGGAGTGTGGGAGGAAACCGAAGATCTCGGAGAAAACCCACGCTGATCACGGGGAGAACGTACAAACTCCGTACAGACAGCACCCGTAGTCGGGATCGAACCAGGGTCTCCGGCGCTGCATTCGCTGTAAGGCAGCAATTCTACCGCCGCGCCACCATGACCGCCCAGTCGCAGTGAAGCATAAAGTTCAGACGAATATCCTGCCAACTCAAAGATAAGAAAACAATCAACCAACTGAATCTGAAACCACTGGAATATCAGCTTGAAGCATTAAGCTTGAACGAATATCCTACCAACTCTACCAAGCTAAGAAAACGATTAGGTAACTCAACGTGAAACAGGCCAACAGTTACCAAGGCCAAATAATTTTGTGTCATTAATGCTCATGATTCGGAAAGCAGTCACATAGTTGCACCAAAGAAGGACGCTGCACTAGCTGTGTGACAACAAGACTTTGTATTTCATCATTGTATTTCATGTTGTGTGACATTATATTTCATCATTAAACTGAACTAATGTCCACAGATACTTCACAGGACATTTCACAATTGAAAATTGACAGTGAGCCATATACAGGTGCTCCTTGACGTACGATGGGGTTACGTTCCGATAAACCCGTCGGAAATCGGAAATATCGTAAGTCGAGAATGCATTTAATGCACCTAACCTACCGAACATCATAGCCACCTAACCTACCCAACATCATAGCCACCTAACCTACCCAACATCATAGCCACCTAACCTACCCAACATCATAGCCACCTAACCTACCCAACATCATAGCCACCTAACCTACCCAACATCATAGCCACCTAACCTACCCAACATCATATCATCATCATATATATACAGCCGGAAACAGGCCTTTTCGGCCCACCAAGTCCGTGCCGCCCAGCGATCCCCGTACATTAACACTATCCTACACCCACTAGGAACAATTTTTACATTTACCCAGCCAATTAACCTACATACCTGTACGTCTTTGGAGTGTGGGAGGAAACCGAAGATCTCGGAGAAAACCCACGCAGGTCACGGGGAGAACGTACAAACTCCTTACAGCGCAGCACCCGTAGTCAGGATCGAACCTGAGTCTCCGGCGCTGCATTCGCTGTAAAGCAGCAACTCTACCGCTGCACCACCGTGCCGCCCTGTCATAGCCACCTAACCTACCCAACATCATACCACCTAACCTACTGATCATCATAGCCACCTAACCTACCCAACATCATACCACCTAACCTACCCAACATCATAGCCACCTAACCTACTGATCATCATAGCCACCTAACCTACCCAACATCATAGCCACCTCACCTACCCAACATCTTGGCCACCTAACCTACCCAACATTGTAGCCACCTCGCTGCCGTTGCCCGTCATCATGAGAGAGTATCTCACCGCATATCGCTAGTCCGGGAAAAGATCAAAACTCGGAGTAGGGTTTCTACTGAACGTGTATCACTTTTGCACCATCGTAAAGTCGGAATATCGTAAGTCAAAGCATCGTAAGTCAAGGAGCATCTGTATTTATTTATTCATTTTCAGGATTTGAGTAGTATCAGCATTAATAGCCCACTCCTCATTCCCCTTGAGAGGGAAGTCTCCTTGTTTGACTGCTGCAGTCCTTCTGGTGAGTTTAGACAGCGGGTTCCAAGACTTAGACCCAGTGGTGGTTTAGTTTAGTTCAGTTTACAGATACAGATAAAAAAAGATAAAATTGACGTCTCCAACTTCAAGTAACCCTTGCTTTCCCTCTCTCTCCATCCCTCCTCATCCTAGTTCTTCGACCAGTCTGACTGTCGTCCTGATTAAATGTTATCTCTGTCTGCTTCGTTGTCACCTTCCCCGAGCTAGCAATGATCTATTCTACATTTTACTTGAGCTTTGTCCTCTTTGATGTCTCATGTTCACACCTTACCCTTCCATATCTCTGTGTCTCCCTCTCCGTCCGAAGAAGGGTCTCGACCCGAAACGTCACCCATTCCTTCTCTCCAGAGATGCTGCCTGTCCCGCTGAGTTACTCCAGCATTTTGTGGCTACCTTTAAACGTCGCCTCTCTCTCTCTATCTCTTTCTCTCTCTCTCCTTAAAACTGTGCCCTCTAGCTTTGATATTTCCACTCTGGGAAAAAGGTTTTGACTGTCTACCCCACCTATGCTTCTCATAATTTTACATACTTCCATCAGGTCTCCCGTCAAACTCCGGCGTTCTAGTGAAAATGATCAAGTTTGGTCAAGCTCTCCTTATAGCTGATACCTCCTAATCCAAGCAGCCTTCTGGTAAACCTCTTCTGCACTCTCTCCAAAGAATCCACATCCTTCCTGTTAAGGGGTGTCCAGAACTGCACACAATACAATAGACAATAGGTGCAGGAGTAGGCCATTCGGCCCTTCGAGCCAGCACCACCATTCAATGTGATCATGGCTGATCATTCTCAATCAGTACCCCGTTCCTGCCTTCTCCCCATACCCCCTGACTCTGCTATCCTTAAGAGCTCTATCTAGCTCTCTCTTGAATGCATTCAGAGAATTGGCATCCACTGCCTTCTGAGGCAGAGAATTCCACAGATTCACAACTCGCTGACTGAAAAAGTTTTTCCTCATCTCAGTTCTAAACGGCCTACCCCTTATTCTTAAACTGTGGCCCCTTGTTCTGGACTCCCTCAACATTGGGAACATGTTTTCTGCCTCTAACGTGTCCAACCCCTTAATAATCTTATACGTTTCGATAAGATCCCCTCTCATCCTTCTAAATTCCAATACTCCAAATGCGGCCTGACCAAAGTCTTACCGAGCTGCAACGTGACTTCCTGACTCTAGGTCCACTCCTGACTCTTCTGCTCAATGCCCTGACTAATGAAGGTGAGCTTGCTACTAGAGCTGTACACATCCTGGCAAATACGGATAATTCCATTGCCTTCCTTATTTGTGCATCTCAGATGATGGAAAGTCACCCGTGATCCTTTTAATGCACAAACAGGGCGGCACGGTGACACCACAGTGGAATTGGTGCCTTGCAGCGCCAGAGACCCGTGTTCGACCCTGACTACGGGTGCTGTCTGTACGGAGTTTGCACGTTCTCCCCGTGACCTGCGTGGGTTTTCTCCGAAATCTTTGGGTTCCTCCCACACTCCAAAGACGTACAGGTTTGTAGGTTCATTAGCTTTGTTTTTCCAAATACACAGGGCGTGACGTTAAAAATCCAAAGTGCCAAATGTCAACTTGCTCCCGGTGGTGATGAGAGGCTTGTGCACTCACCTATGCTCCTCCGATGTTGAGAAAGGCTGGGCAGACACATCATTGGGGTTATCAAGTGGGCTCCTACTTTCACCGACGTTTCGCTGATTGGACCCACGACGTCTCCAGTAGGCTCAGCAGTGCATTCTGGTCTCCCAGAACCACCCCCCCTCTGCATCTGCATGTGCGGGGGTCGCTGGTCGGTGCGGACTCGGTGGGCCGAAGGGCCTGTTTCCGCCCTGTGTCTCTAAACTAAACTAAACTAAAAAGTGTAGGAAGGAACTGCAGATGCTGGTTTAAACCAAAGATAGACACACAAAGCTGGAGTAACTCAGCGGGTCAGACGGCATCTCTCGAGAAAAGGAATAGGTGATGTTTCGGACCGAGAAATTTCTTCAGACAAAAGTGGATGAGGGCCTTGACACTATTTTTTTGAATGTGCAGATCATCCCACGAATAAGCTATCAAGTATATTGTGGCGCCACCTGGGGGCCAAGCCACTTACTGATCGAACCTTCGTCACCAGAACTGGAATGATCACGTGACAGGCAGATGACAGTTGACAGTTGGAGATGACAGTTGACAGTTGCAGATGACAGTTGACAGTTGGAGATGAGAAGCTCAGCTCGAGCCCACCAGTGAACAGACGTGTGGTGCTCCTCTCAACAGCAACAAGCACCTAACTGTTCTCCTAACTAAGCGTGCGTGTGTTCAACCACTGTTTCGTTAATGAAACCCATTTGATTCACAATGCTAGGTTTAATACAATATTATATTTGTTGCAGTTTCTTCTAAAGCTGGCCAATCACACCGTCCTGCTGATCTGTGCGTGTTAAAAGCCTTCCTGTACTTTCAAATAATATTTGATACACAACTTATGCACATGTCCAGGAATGTCCTGGATCTTGGAGAAACATATAAAATTCTAAAGGGATTGGACAGGCTGGATGCAGAATTTTTTTCCCAATGTTGGGGGAGTCCAGAACCAGGTGTCACAGTTTAAGAATAAGGGGTAGGCCATTTAGTACTGAGATGAGGAAAAACTATTTCACCCAGAGGGTTGTGAATCTGTGGAATTCTCTGCCACAGAATGCAGTGGAGGCCAATTCACTGGATGTTTTCAAGAGAGAGTTGGATGTGGCTCTTAGGGCTAATGGAATCAGGGGATATGGGGAAAAAGCAGGAACAGGGTACTGATTCTGGATGATCAGCCATGATCATATTGAATGGCAGTGCTGGCTTGAAGGGCCAAAATGGCCTCCTCCTGCACCTATGTTCTATGTTTCTATGTTTCTATCAGGAGCACATATGACACTGCTCGAGCAAATGTAAGCATTGTTACAGAAACATGGAAAATAGGTGCAGGAGGAGACCATTTGGCCCTTCGAGCCAGCACCGCCATTCATTGTGTAAGAAAATAACTGCAGATGCTGGTACAAATCGAAGGTATTTATTCACAAAATGCTGGAGTAACTCAGCAGGTCAGGCAGCATCTCAGGAGAGAAGGAATGGGCGACGTTTCGGGTCGAGACCCTTCTTCAGACTGATGTCAGGGGGGCGGGACAAAGGAAGGATATAGTTGGAGACAGGAAGATAGAGGGAGATCTGGGAAGGGGGAGGGGAAGGGAGGGACAGAGGAACTATCTAAAGTTGGAGAAGTCAATGTTCATACCACTGGGCTGCAAGCTGCCCAGGCGAAATATGAGGTGCTGTTCCTCCAATATCCGGTGGGCCTCACTATGGCACTGGAGGAGGCCCATGACAGAAAGGTCAGACTGGGAATGGGAGGGGGAGTTGAAGTGCTCAGCCACCGGGAGATCAGATTGGTTAATGCGGACCGAGCGCAGGTGTTGAGCGAAGCGATCGCCGAGCCTGCGTTTGGTTTCGCCGATGTAAATAAGTTGACATCTGGAGCAGCGGATGCAATAGATGAGGTTGGAGGAGGTGCAGGTGAACCTCTGTCTCACCTGGAAAGACTATCCATTGTGATCATGGCTGATCATACACAATCAGTAACCCGTACATATAAAATTGAAACATATGAAACATATAAAATTCTTAAGGGGTAGCAGAGGCTAGATGCGGGAAGATTGTTCCCGATGTTGGGGGAGTCCAGAACCAGGGGTCACAGCTTAAGGATAAGGGGGAAGTCTTTTAGGACCGAGATGAGAAAACATTTCTTCACACATAGAGTGGTGAGTCTGTGGAATTCTCTGCCACAGAAGGTAGTTGAGGCCAGTTCATTGGCTATATTTAAGAGGGAGTTAGATATGGCCCTTGTGGCTAAAGGGATCAGGGGGTATGGAGAGAAGGCAGGTACGGGTTACTGAGCTGGATGATCAGCCATGATCATATTGAATGGCGGTGCAGGCTCGAATGGCCTACCCCTGCACCTATGTTTCTATGTTTCTATGTGCCTCCCTTCGCCTCATATCCCTTGATCCCGCTAGCCCCTGGAGCTCTATCTAACTCTCTTTTAAATTCATCTAGTGAATTGTCCTCCGCTGCCTTCTGTGGCAGAGAATTCCACAAATTCACAACTGACGGGGAACAGCTGAGTTTCTAGAACAGGCGCAGTCCGATGGACACGCCAACTTCTCTTCTGAGACCACACATCGCGAGAGAAATGAAAAAAATGTCACGAATCAGCAACTTTTGCCAGTGGAGTATCGAGAGTCAAAACATTTCTCAATCGCCATTCCTCAACAATCGAGTGCGGAGGCTTTAGGGGATTTTATGTTTATCACCATCTGGTACCGTTGTCTTCTTGGACGATGTCAAAGGGATCCTCCCAGTTCTTATCTCAGATTTGCGCTTGAATGTGGAATCAAAGAAGCTGTTCCCCCTGATCAGGCTGCAAAATACCCACAAGTATGTATCTCGTGAGTGCGCCTGGCGTCATTCCAAAACCACATGTGCCTAACCACAGAATATCTTTTATTCTGTACGATTCAACCTTATGATAACCTCTACAGCTGTTGGATTCTCACATCAGCAGCACTGGGAATATCACGATCCACTGACGGTGCCATTATTGCCAATGGAAATATCGTCTGGAAAAGTGACACACATTCATAAGTCACAGGAGCAGAATTAGGCCATTCGGCCCATCAAGTCTACTCTGCCATTCCATCATGGCTGGTCTCCCTCTTAACCCAATGCCCCTACCTCAGTGGGCCAAAGGGCCTGTTCCCATGCAGCCCCTCTAAAGACTAGACTAAAAGGCAGAGATGCAGCATAAAATGCGGATTTTTCAACGATAATGGGCGGAAAGAAAGGACAGGTTACTGATTTTGGATGATTAGCCATGGATGGTCGACCTGGCTCGAAGGGCCGAATGGCCTACTCCTGCACCTATTTTCTATGTTTCTATGTTTCTATCATCACAGAACCCAGGAAGGAGAGCTGGAGGGAAAATAGACACAAAAAGCTGGAGTAACTCAGCGGGAGAGGCCGCATCACTGGAGAGAAGGAACGGGACCGAAGAAGGGTCATGACCCGAAACGTCACCCATTCCTTCTCTCCGGAGATGCTGCCTGACCCACTGCGTTACTCCAGCTTTTTGTGTCTATAGGCAATACACAATAGATAATAAATAATAGGTGCAGGAGGAGGCCATTCGGCCCTTCGAGCCAGCACTGCCATTCAATGTGATCATGGCTGATCATTCTCAATCAGTACCCCGTTCCTGCCTTCTCCCCATACCCCCTGACTCCGCTAGCCTTAAGAGCTCTATCTAGCTCTCTCTTGAATGCATTCAGAGAATTGGCCTCCACTGCCTTCTGAGGCAGAGAATTCCACAGATTCACAACTCTCTGACTGAAAAGGTTTTTCTTAATCTCACTTCTAAATGACCTACCCCTTATTCTTAAACTGTGGCCCCTGGTTCTGGACTCCCCCAACATTGAGAACATGTTTCCTGCCTCTAACGTGTCCAACCCCTTAATAATATTATACGTTTCGATAAGATCCCCTCTCATCCTTCTAAATTCCAGTCTATACAAGCCCAGTCGCTCGAGTCTTTCAACATATGACAGTCCCGCCATTTCCGCCCTGTATCTCTAAACTAAACTAAACTCACTCCTGGGGTGGCAGGATAGTCACAGAGAGGAGACTGAATCGACGGAAAGAATGAAAGGGAATCTCATTGAAACAATCAAAGATCTTGCAAGACTAGGGAGACTGGATGAGGGAGGAAGGATATTGACACTAGCTGGGGAGGTGGTGTGTCTAGAAAGAGAGATCACAATCTCATAATGTGGGACGTTATTTAGGATGGAGATGAAGATACTTTTCTTCACTCAAAGGCTTGTGGACCTGTGAAATTCTCAGCCAAAGGAATTGGAAGGAAAGCTCCCATATATATATATATGTCTCTTCCTGTCTCCACCTACATCCTTCCTTTGTCCCGCCCCCCTGACATCAGTCTGAAGAAGAGTCTCGACCCGAAACGTCGCCCATTCCTTCTCTCCTGAGATGCTGCCTGACCTGCTGAGTTACTCCAGCATTTTGTGAAATAAATACCTTCGATTTGTACCAGCATCTGCAGTTATTTTCTTACACTATATATATATATATATATATATATCTATATTTAAGAAGATGTATTGATTTCTTGGCACATCAAGAATCCAGAGGGCGGCACGGTGGCGTAGCGGTAGAGTTGCTGCCTTACAGCGCCAGAGACCCGCATTCCATCCTGCCTGTATGGAGTTTGTACGTTCTCCCCGCGAACCGCGTGGGTTTTCTCCGAGATCTTCGGTTTCCTCCCACACTCCAAAAGACGTGCAGGTTTGTAGGTTAATTGGCTTGGTGTAAATGTAAATTGTCGCTGGTATGTGTAGGGCAGTGTCAGTGTGCGGGGATCGCTGGTCGGCGCGGATTCGGTGGGCCAAAGGGCCTGTTTCCGCGCTGTATCTCTAAAACTATAACTATAACTAAAACTATAACTATAACTAAAACTATAACTAATCTAAAGGATCAGCCATCGCAAAACACTGAGGAGCCAGCGCTGCCGTTGCAGCTGCGGCTTGCCTGCAGTCCGTCTGTCTTTTGTGTTTTTTGTTGTTTTTGTCTGAATTGTAGTTTTAATATGGTGTAGTGTTTGTATGTTATGTTTTGGGGGGGGGGGGGGGGGGGGGAAAGGAACGGGAACTGTAACATTGTCTCTCCCGAACGGAGACGTGACCTTTGTTCTGTGTCGTGTCTCCGTTCCCGTTGCGGCCTACCACCGGCCATGCACCTGGGACCACCTGGGGCTCTGGTTCGCAGAGCCCACAGCCCGGACTCACCACCTGCGGCGCTGGCTGCCTGCGGATGCTGCGGGAACGGCTGCGACTCGTCTCCGGAGACTCCGGCGCGGGCCGCATGGACGGCGGAAGCCCGCAGGCCCCTGGGTGGGGGCCGACATCGGGAGCTCCGGCAGCGGCAGAGGCAGCGTGTTCGCCCGTCCCGAATCGCGGGGCTTGGGTCGGCCCGCCGCGGACCTTTCACCGTCCGGCGCGGCCTGAAATAGGCCGTGGACCTTTCACCGTCCAGTGGGGGCTTCAATATCGGGAGCCCCGACCGCCCCGACGTGGCAACTTCAACAGCCTGGCCGCAGGACAAGACGGCAGGGAAGAGAAAAAGACATTTTTGGCCTTCCATCACAGTGAGGAGGGACTGGAGGAGACTCACTGTGATGGATGTTTCTTTTTGTTTGGTGTTAGTTGTGATTGTATGTGTTATTGCATTTTTATTGATTAATCTTATTGGTCTTATTGTTCAACTGCGGGTAATGTTTCATTTTACTACACATTTATGTGTATGTGACAAATAAACGACTATTGACTATTGACTATTGACATCGCTGAAGTCTCACCTGTTCAGTACTGCCTTCAACCACTGAAGGTCACCTCACCTTCTGTCTCCTTTCTCTGTTCGTTTACATATTTACTTATTTATCTATTTATTCACTTCCTTATGTTCTCTAAATCTCTGTAAAGCGTCTTTGAGTATATGAAAAGCGCTATATAAATGAAATGCATTATTATTATTATTATTATGATTGTGTTCAATGACAGAGTCAGTTGAAAGGACTGGGTGGCCTTTGAGAGCAATCCTCTATCGCCTGCTCATGTTTTTTATGCTTTAATGCTTCCGAGTTGAGTTTATTGTCACGTGTACCGAGGTACAGTGAAAAGCTTTGGTTGATTTGATTTGATTTAGAGATACAGCGTGGAAACAGGCCTTTCGGCCCACCGAGTCCGTGCAGCCCAGCGATCCCCGCACACTAACACTATCCTACACACACTAGGGACAATTTTTACATTTACCCAGTCAATTAACCTACACACCTTCACGTCATTGGAGTGTGGGAGGAAACCGAAGATCTCGGAGAAAACCCACGCAGGTCACGGGGAGAACGTACAAACTCCGTACAGACGGCGCCCGTAGTCAGGATCAAACCTGAGTCTCCGGCGCTGCATTCGCTGTAAGGCAGCAACTCTACCGCTACCCATGCATGCTATCCAGTCAGCGGAAAGATGATACATGATTACAATCGATCCACAGTGTATAGATAAACGATGAAGGGAATAACGTGAATAGCATTCAGTGCAAGATATAGCCCAGTAAAGTCCGATCAAAGATAGGTGAAGGATCTGCAATGAGGTAGATAGTAGCTTAGCACTGCTCTCTGGTTGTGGTAGGATGATTCAGTTGCCTGATAACAGCCGGGAAGAAACTGTCCCAGAATCTGGAGGTGTGCGTTTTCACACTTCTGTACCTTTTGCCCGATGGGAGAGGGGAGAAGAGGGAGTGGGCCAGGGTGCGACTTGTCCTTGATTGCGCTGCTGTCTTTCTTTGGCTGAGGATTTCACAGGGTGAGGTGTGAATGGAGCCAATGGAAGGGAGGTCGGTCGGTTTGCGTGATGGTCTGGACTGGCCTGCTGATTGTGCTGCTCGCCATCTGGATGAATGATCAAGGAGGCTCAGAGGGCCTGATGGCCCACTTCATGCCCCCTGGCTCGCTTGTTCCAGTGTTGTTTCAGCCCATCGCAGTACAATATCCTCCGCACATTCCCAAATCTGGAGTATCTCACAACCTATTGACGTTGACAGCCCAGACTGCGGTCAGAGGCGAGGCTGCTCATATTTATTTGATTTCCTTTTTCAAAATCATTATTGAATCTGTCTCCATCATGCTTGCATCAGCGTTTTGTATGTCATAGTAGCTCCCTGCTAGAAAAGATTCTTCAATCACTCTGCCTCTTGAGCCTTATATCTGTCCTCTGTGACCCAGCACTCCCATCAGTAGGCAAATTCACAAGGTCGTTAGCGGTTGGGGCAGAATTATGCCATTCGGCCCATCAAGTCTACTCCACCGTTCACTCATGGCTGAACGATCTCTCCCTCCTAGCCCCATTCTCCTGCCTGACACCCGTACTAATCAGGAATCTATCTATCTCTGCCTTAAATATATCCACTGACTTGGCCTCCACGGCCTTCTGTGCCAAAGAATTCCACAGATTCACCACCCTCTGACTAAAATTATTCCACCGGGATTTTTTTCTGCTCGGCGAGGGCTTCAATGTCGGGAGCCACGACCGCCCCAACGTGGAGCGGCGGCGTCTTCTCCCGCCCCGGATCGTGGAGCTTGGGTCGGCCCGCTGCGCGCCTTTCACCGTCCGGCGCGGCCTGGAACGTGGCAATGACAACAGCCTGACCGCGGGAGAAGACGGCAGGGGAAGGGAAAAGACATTGTGGCCTTCCATCACAGTGAGGAGGTGACTGGAGGAGACTCACTGTGATGGATGTTTCTTTTTGTTTGGTGTTGGTTTATGATTGTGTGTGTCATTGCTTATTTTTTATTGCTCTTATTGTTGAACTGCGGGTAATCTTTCATTTTACTGCACATTTATGTGTATGTGACAAATAAACTTGACTATTGACTATTGACTATTGACTATTCCTAAAGGAACATCCTTTAATTCTGAGGCTATGTACGACCTCTAATCCTAGACTCTCCCACTAGTGGAAACATCCTCTCCACATCCACTCTATCTAAGCCTTTCGCCATTCTGTACGTTTCAATGAGGTCCCCCCTCATTCTTCTAAACTCCAGCGAGTACAGGCCCGGTGCCGACAAACGCTGCAGGAACTATTCTTCCAGATTTGCCCAATGAAACAATGCATGGTTTTTATAGCGTTCTCTCCGTAAGGGAAGAAAAATTCCAACTTCTGTGCTCGTCCCATATAATCCAGTCCCATCTCCCGAAGCCAAATCTGATAAATTTCCTGTGATCTCTCAATAGACAATAGGCAATAGGTAGTTCACACTACCACCCAGCTTTGTATCATCTGCAAATTTGCTAATGGTACTTTTAATCCCTTCATCCAAGTCAGATCTATTGACATCATTCCTCAAGTGTGTCGCTCAGAATGGGTCAGAATACTCCCAGATTGGGCCCAATCAGTGATTTATCAAGATTAACGTAACATCCTTTAGCGTAGTTAAGATTAGAGATACAGCACGGAAACAAGCCCTTCGGCCCAGCGAGTCTGCACTGACCAGCGATCCCCGCACACAAACACAAGCCCGCACACACTAGGGACAATTTACACTTATACCAAGTACACCCAAACCCAAGTCAATTAACCTACAAACCTGTACGTGTGGGACCAAACCGAAGACATCGGAAAAACACCAAGGAGGTCACGGGGAGAACGTACAAACTCCGTACAGACAGCACACGTGGTCGGACTTTGCTGGCTTTACCTTGCACTAAACGTTATTCCCTTATCATGCATCTATACACACTAAATGGATTGATTGTAATCATGTATTTCCTTTCTGCTGACTGGTTAGCACGCAACAAATGCTTCTCACTCAACCTCGGTACACGTGACTATAAACTAGACAATAGACAATAGGTGCAGGAGGAGGCCATTCGGCCCTTCGAGCCAGCACCGCCATTCAATGTGATCATGGCTGATCATTCTCAATCAGTACCCCATTCCTGCCTTCTCCCCATACCCCCTGACTCCGCTATCCTTAAGAGCTCTATCTAGCTCTCTCTTGAATGCATTCAGAGAATTGGCCTCCACTGCCTTCTGAGGCAGAGAATTCCACAGATTCACAACTCTCTGACTGAAAAAGTTCTTCCTCATCTCAGTTCTAAATGGCCTACCCCTTATTCTTAAACTGTGGCCCCTTGTTCTGGACTCCCCCAACATTGGGGACATGTTTCCTGCCTCTAACGTGTCCAACCCCTTAATAATCTTAAACTGAACTGATCCTTGTTTTTCTCTCCTGTGACTCTGTTTCGAAAGGCAAAGATCTCAAATGTTGCTTTCTTAGCTTTTAAAGATGTTTGGGCCCTGTATTCAAGCATCCCCTTTGAAACTGCACCTTTTTGCTTATGCAACCAGCCAACCAAACCTTATCACCTCACGTGTTATAGAGTCATAGAGTCATAGAGTGATACAGATTGGAAACAGGCCCTTCGTCCCAACTTTGTCTCACCGGCCAACATGTCCCAGCTACACTAGTCCCACCTGCCCACGTTTGGTCCATATCCCTCCAAACCTGTCCTGTCCATGTACCTGTCTAACAGCTTCTTAAATGTTGGGATAGTCCCAGCCTCAGCAACCTCTGGCAGCATGTTCCATACACCCACCACCCTTTGTGTGAAAAAGTTCCTATTAAATCCTTTCCCCTTCACCTTAAACCTCCGGTCCTCGATTCACCTACTCTGGGCAAGAGATTCTGTGCATCTACCCGATCTATTCCTCTCACGATTTTATGCACCTCAATAAGATCTCCCCTCATCCTCCTGTAGAATTCTGCCTCCAGTGGAGGCCAATTCTCTGAATGCATTCAAGGGAGAGCTGGATAGAGCTCGTAAGGATAGCGGAGTCAGGGGGTATGGGGAGAAGGTAGGAACGGGGTACTGATTGAGAATGATCAGCCATGATCACATTGAATGGCGGTGCTGGCTCGAAGGGCCGAATGGCCTCCTCCTGCACCTATTGTCTATTGTGCTCCAAGGAATAGAGACCCAGCCTGCTCAACCTCTGCCTGTAGCTCACACCCTCTAGTCCTGGCAACATCCTCGTAAATCTTCTCTGCGCCCTTTCCATTTTGTTCCTGCCTTAAGGTCATTCTTCCGGACCTGACCTTTTTCTGAATTCTTGTATTATCTCCTTTTCAAATTATAAATGCCCAATACATTAGCAGACATCAAACAGAGCAAAACTGCCACCCCCTGGGTAGCAACACTACACAGCCTGCACTGTTCAGATGAAAGATTGTATTTAAAATATTGACTTTCTTTCCAAATCTCCTCAGCTGTCGTCCGAGTGCTTCCAGCATCTTCTGTTTTTATTTCATGTTTTTCGTCTCGACAATAAATTCCCTATGTACCAATTTATACTTCCCTCTGGGCTGAAAAATAACAATCACCGCTGGTCTCTATTTCAGATCCCTCTCCCAATTTTGCTTCATATCGTTCCTATTCCTTCAGACCCACAGATTTCAATTGCAGTAACAGTGTGAATTTAGTTTAGTTTCGAGATACAGCACGGAAACAGGCCCTTCGGCCCACCGGGTCCGCGCCGACCAGCGATGCCCGCACATTCCTCCCACACTCCAAAGACATACAGGTATGTAGGTTAATTGGCTGGGCAAATGTAAAAAATTTAAAAGAATTGTCCCTAGTGTGTGTAGGATAGTGTTAGTGTGCAGGGATCGCTGGGCGGCGCGGACCCGGTGGGCCGAAGGGCCTGTTTCTGTGCTGTATCTCTAAATCTAAATCTAAAAAACCTAAATTAACACTATCCTACACACACTCGGGAAAATTTACACTTATACCAAGCCAATTCAACGACAAACCTGCACGTTTTTGGAGTGTGGGAGGAAACCGAAGATGTCGGAGAAAACCCACGCAGGTCACGGGGAGAACGTCCAAACTCCGTACAGACAGCGCCCGTGGTTGGGTCGAACCCGGGTCTCTGGCACTGTAAGGCAGCAACTCTACCGCTGCGCCACCATGACGATTGGGCTTGTATTCACTGAATTTTGGAAGGTTGAGAGGGGATCTTATAGAAACATATAAAATTCTTAAAGGAGTGGACAGGCTAGATGCAGTAAAAATGTTCCCGATGTTGGGGGAGTCCAGAACCAGCGGTCACAGTTTAAGAATAAGGGGTAGGCCATTTAAGACTGAGACGAGGAAAAACTTCTTCACCCAGAGAGTTGTAAATCTGTGGAATTCTCTGCCACAAAAGGCAGTTCAGGCCAATTCACTGGATGTTTTCAAGAGAGGGTTAGATTTAGCTCTTAGGGCTAAAGGAATCAAGGGGGATACGGGGTAAAAGCAGGAACGGGGTACTGACTTTGGATGATCAGCCATGATCATATTGAATGGCGGTGCTGGCTCAAAAGGTTTCTTCCTGCACCTATTTTCAATGTTTCTATGTTTCTTCCATCTGATCCTTCTCTGAAAACAGTGCCTGTCTCTGCAAGCTGATTCAGCTTAAAACCCCTTCGCTTACGGCACGGTGGCGCAGCGGTAGAGTTGCTGTCTTACAGCGAATGCAGCGCCAGAGACCCAGGTTCAATCCCGACTACGGGCGCCGTCTGTATGGAGTTTGTACGTTCTCCCCATGTCCTGCGTGGGTTTTCTCCGAGATCTTCGGTTTCCTCCCAGGCTCCAAAGACGGACAGATTTGTAGGTTAATTGGCTTGGTGTAAGTGTAAATTGTCCCGAGTGGGTGTAGGATCGTGTTAACGTGCAGGGATCGATGGTCGTTGCGGACTCGGTGAGCAGAAGGGCCTGTCTCCGCGCTGTATCTCTAAACTAAACTAAACACGGTCTTTAAGTCGTCATCTCCAGTCTCTTACGCATCTGCAGGCATGCATGGGAATGCAAATTGGACTGCTTTATGAAGTTGTCTTTGATCAGATCTATGTTGTATCCAAACACACATACATATGTGCACAGTCTGTGGTGGAGTCCCGACCCATTGCATTGCCTATATATTAAATCATAAAGTCATAATTCTAGCATCTGCAGTTTCTTGTGGCTTTATATGCGCATCCTTAATGTATTGAAAGTTCATTGGGATGGGGAGAGATGGTTGCTTATTGCAGTCATTTATATGCGCACCTAAGTCTACCATGCAAGATCTCCCATTGTAATGAAATCAACACCCTGACAATTTTGGCTGCCCCAGAAAATGGTCATCAATTTCCCTAAGTTTCCTAAGTTTATGTTCATAAGTGATAGGAGCAGAATTGGGCCATTTGGCCCATCAAGTCTACTCCGCTGATCTAACTCCTCCTCCTAACCCAATTGTCCTGCCTTCTCCCCATAACCCCTGACACCCGTACTAATCAAGAATCTATCTCTGCCTTAATGACTTGGCCTCCACAGCCTTCTGTGGCAAAGAATTCCAAAGATTCACCACCCTCTGACTTGAGAAATTCTTCCTCATCTCCTTCCTAAAGGAACGTCCTTTAATTCTGAGGCTATGACCTCTGGTCCTAGACTCTCCCACTAGTGGAAACATCCTCTCCACATCCACTCTATCAAGGTCTTTCACTATTCGGTAAGGTTCAATGAGCCCCCCCCCCCTTATCCTTTTAAACTCCAGCGAGTACAGGCCCAGTGCATCAAACGCTCATCGTATGTTAACCCACTCATTCCTTATTTTACCGCTATTGATTGTAGGGAAATGAGAGCATTATTGCATGCACTGTTTCCTGGCAGCTGGAACACAATAACATCGGTTTGCTCATCTAACCAGGTTTACAGGAAGTTAAGTGGTTTACAGAGGTTGATTGGAGTATTGGGAATCTATTTAGCATCGAGCCACTCTTTCCTGTGCCAAGTTTAGATGGCTCAGGAAATATCTCTCATATCCGTCTGCATCGTTTGCCCTTCGCTAATGGTTCGACAAGCTTTCAAAGCTATAATTCAGGGAACAGTCAGTGGCACCTTGCATTTACATGTGTAGGAAGGGACTGCAGATGCTGGTTTAAACCGAGGATGGACACAAAACGTTGGAGTAACTCAGCGGAACAGGCAGCATCTGTGGAGAGAAGGAATGGGTGACGTTTCGGGTCAAGACCCTTCTTCAGACCTTGCATTTACATGGCCTGTTACGGAGCTGACTGAAAATATCTATATATTACTAAAATATATATATACATATGCATATATATATATTTGTATGTACGTGCCCAAAATACAGCCAAAACGGTGCACGACAGCGCAACAATTTTACGCCCACCCTACTCACCATTCCCCTGTTGTCTCGATTGATCAGGTTAATAAACTTTAATAAATGCGCAACCCCACCCCCCCCCCACCCGCCGGGAGGACCGGCGCCCGTCATGGCGTGCCCCGCGCCTGACCTTCCTCCCATGGTGCAGCGCGGCGGCGGAGGGTCAAACAAGATGGGCGTCGCCTGTCCAGCTGCCGCTGCAGGGGAGGTTTCCACCCAACGGGTCCACGGCTCGCGCTGACGGGTGCGATGGCCGCCCGGGGCCGAGGTGAGTGGCTCCCTCTCTCCTTTCCTCTCCCCCCTTGCCCGCCCTCGTTCCCTCTCTCCCTCCCTCCCCCACCCTCGTTCCCTCTCTCTCCGTCCCTCCCCCACCTTCGTTCCCTCTCTCTCTCTCCCTCCCTCCCCCACCCTCGTTCCCTCTCTCTCCGTCCCTCCTCCACCCTAGTACCCCCTCTCTCTCTCTCTCTCTCTGTCCCTCCCCCACCCTCGTTCCCTCTCTCTCTCTCCGTCCCTCCCCCACCCTCGTTCCCTCTCTCTCTCTCCGTCCCTCCCCCACCTTCGTTCCCTCTCTCTCTCTCTCTCTCTCTCTCTGTCCCTCCCCCACCCTAGTTCCTGTTGTACTTCGTGGTCCGGTACCTGTTGTACCTTTGTTGTGTCTCTGGAAGGACCACGAGTACACATGTTTAAGATGTTATCATGGTGGAGCTTAACTCCAGGCTGTTTATTCCAAGGCCGCCTGGATCCAGAGTGACCGCCTAATCACCCCAATCACTTATATACACAGCCATACAAAGTAGTCCTTGGATACACAAAGTAGTCCCAGCAATATCACAACATCCCCCTTGTCTTATATATTACAACATCCCCCTTGTCTTATATAAAATTGTTTTCTTTACCATTCGAGGGCTAAAATATATTTAACAAACAAAACCAAAACACCATTGCTTTTTGCAAACAAAACCAATAACACAACTAAACACAATTAAACACAATTGCTTTTTTCGCCATCATGGTGGTCACTCCTCTGCGGAATTTCACTCATCGCCGGGTGGTCACTCACTCCGGGTGGTCACTCACTCCGTGTGGTCACTCACTCCAGGTGGCCACTCATCGCCGGGTGGTCACTCATCTCCGTGTGGTCACTCACTCCAGGTGGCCACTCATCGCCGGGTGGTCACTCATCTCCGGGTGGTCACTCACTCTAGGTGGTCACTCACTCCGTGTGGTCACTCACTCCGGGTGGTCACTCATCTCTGGGTGGTCACTCATCTCCGTGTGGTCACTCCACAGATATATACATTTATACAAAAGCATCAAATATAATACATTAAGCTTTCAGTACACAGATCACTACACAGGTCATTAAACACAAAATATTCATTTTGTTCCATATCTTCCCCTCAAGAAGACGTGCTGTGTAGATCAAACGTAGTGTAGGCTCTAGATGCTCCACCACCATGATTTGCCTGCCACTGCTGGGCTCCCACTGCTGGGCTGGCACTGCTGGGCTCCCACTGCTGGGTTGGCACTGCTGGCCTCCCACTGCTGGGCTGGCACTGCTGGGCTCCCACTGCTGGGTTGGCACTGCTGGGCTGGCACTGCTGGCCTCCCACTGCTGGGCTGGCACTGCTGGGCTCCCACTGCTGGGCTCCCACTGCTGGGCTCCCACTGCTGGGTTGGCACTGCTGGCCTCCCACTGCTGGGCTGGCACTGCTGGGCTCCCACTGCTGGGCTCCCACTGCTGGCCTCCCACTGCTGGGTTGGCACTGCTGGGCTCCCACTGCTGGGTTGGCACTGCTGGGCTCCCACTGCTGGGCTGGCACTGCTGGGCTCCCACTGCTGGCCTCCCACTGCTGGGTTGGCACTGCTGGGCTCCCACTGCTGGGCTGGCACTGCTGGGCTCCCACTGCTGGGCTCCCACTGCTGGGCTGGCACTGCTGGGCTCCCACTGCTGGGCTGGCACTGCTGGGCTGGCACTGCTGGGCTCCCACTGCTGGCCTCCCACTGCTGGGTTGGCACTGCTGGGCTCCCACTGCTGGGCTGGCACTGCTGGGCTCCCACTGCTGGGCTCCCACTGCTGGCCTCCCACTGCTGGGTTGGCACTGCTGGGCTCCCACTGCTGGGCTGGCACTGCTGGGCTGGCACTGCTGGGCTGGCACTGCTGGGCTCCCACTGCTGGGCTCCCACTGCTGGGCTGGCACTGCTGGGCTCCCACTGCTGGTCACCGCACACCTCCGTGGGTGTCGGTCTTCCCCGGTCACCGCACACCTCCGTGGGTGTCGGGTCTCCCGGTCGCCTCCGGTCTCTCCCCCGCGAAGCAGTCGCAGGCTCCTAATCTCGTGCCTGCACAGGTGCTCGGGCGCGATGTGGGCCTTCCCTTCACACACCGCCCTCAGCAGCTTGCAGCGTCACGTCGGCAGCTCGCCGTTGACTACTGAGCAGGTAAGTATACCTACATATATTGGCCCCTTACCGAGCGGGAAACTTTTTTCGTTCTTCAGGGCTCTATCTTATCTTCCTGTTAACCTTTTTGCTGGGTTCCTTTTTGTTAACCTTCTTTTTTTTTTTCTTTTTTACGCACTTGTTAACTTTTTTTCTTGGGGTTTTTTGTTGTTTTCCTTTTCTAGGCTAAACACCCAAACCGCTGCCACCATGTTGTTCTTCGTGGTCCGGTACCTGTTGTACCTTTGTTGTGACTCTGGACGGACCACGAGTGCACATGTTTATGATGTTATCATGGTGCAGCTTGTACTCCAGGCTGTTTATTCCGTGGCCGCCTGGATCCAGAGTGACCGCCTAATCACACCCATCACTTATATACACAGCCATACAAAGTAGTCCTTGGACACACAAAGTAGTCCCAGCAATATCACAACAGTTCCCTTGCCCACCCTCGTTCCCTCTCTCTCTGTCCCTCCCCACCCTAGTTCTTTCTCTCTCTCTGTCCCTCCCCCACCCTAGTCCCCTCTCTCTGTCCCTCCCCCACCCTAGTTCTCACTCTCTGTCCCTCCCCCACCCTAGTCCCCTCTCTCTGTCCCTCCCCCACCCTCGTTCCCCCTCTCTCTGTCCCTCCCCCACCCTAGTTCTCTCTCTCCGTCCCTCCCCCACCCTCGTTCCCCCTCTCTCTGTCCCTCCCCCACCCTAGTTCCCTCTCTCTGTCCCTCCCCCACCCTAGTTCTCTCTCTCTGTCCCTCCCCCACCCTCGTTCCCTCTCTCTCTGTCCCTCCCCCACCCTAGTTCCCTCTCTCTCTCTGTCCCTCCCCGTCCCCTCTCTCTGTCCCTCCCCCACCCTAGTTCCCTCTCTCTCTGTCCCTCCCCCACCCTAGTTCTTTCCCTCTCTCTGTCCCTCCCCCACCCTAGTTCCCTCTCTCTGTCCCTCCCCCACCCTAGTTCCCTCTCTCTGTCTCTCCCCCACCCTAGTTCTCACTCTCTGTCCCTCCCCCACCCTAGTTCTCACTCTCTGTCCCTCCCCCACCCTAGTTCTCTCTCTCCGTCCCTCCCCCACCCTCGTTCCCCCTCTCTCTGTCCCTCCCCCACCCCACTTTCCCTCTCTCCCTGTCTCTGGGAGCTCCTGTTCCCTCCCACACTCCAAAGACCCAGGGTTGTAGGGTAATTGGCTTGGTATAATTGTCAATTGTCACTAGTGTGTGACAGATAGTGTTTGTTTGCGGGGATCGCTGGTCGGCACAAACTCGTTGGCCTGAAGGGCCTGTTTCCGTGCTGTATCTCTAAACTACATCCGGAAGTGGCGGCGCCTAACGGCAGCGGCTCACTAGCAGTCTGTTCGTCTTTTTTCCTTTTTTTTTTTGTTGTGTGTCGGTGTTGGGATGGTTTTTATATATTTTTTTGGTTGTGTATGTGTGGGAGGGGGTGGTGGTGTGGGGGGGGGGGGAACTTTTCTCTTCCTCACGGCGCGGGGTGCGGCTCGGTTGCGGGGCCTAACATCGCCCGGTGCGGCTTGGCCGCTGGACTTTACATCGCCCGGTGCGGCTTGGCCGCTGGACTTAACAGTGCCCGGTGCAGCTCGGCTGCGGGACTTAACATCGCCCGGTGCAGCTCGGCTGCGGGTCTTTTCATCGCTGGTGCGGCTCGACTGCGGGACTTAACATCGCCCGGTGCGGCTCGGCCACGGGACTTTACATCGCTGGTGCGGCTCGACCACGGGACTTAACATCACTGGTGCGGCTCGACCACGGGACTTTACATCGCCCGGTGCGGCTCGGCCACGGGACTTAACATCGCTGGTGCGGCTGGACCACGGGACTTTACATCGCCCGGTGCGGCTCGGCCACTGGACTTAGCTGCGCAAGGCTTGGTCGCGGGCCTTTCATCGCCCGGTTCGGCCGCGGGACGTTTCAGCGCCCGGTGCGGGGACTGTGCGGGTCGATCGGGGACGAGCTGTCTGTCCGTGGGCGTGGGGAAGAGAGTGGAAGTTTTGTTGCCTCCATCACAGTGAAGGGGTGTTTGGAGTCACTGTGATGGACGTTTGTGTTGGGGTCATGTGTCTTGTGTTCTTTTTTTCTATGACTGCTATGTAGTTTCGTTCGGTACTTCAGTGCCGAACGACAAATAAAGCTCTGTTATACCTGTTATCTGTTATACAATTAGTTTCTACCAACCTCTACTAACCCATTTAGAGCTTTTATGCTCCATTGTCTAATTCGCTAACTAAATATCTCACGGTAGACACAAAATGCTGGAGTAACTCAGCGGGTCAGGCCGCATCTCAGAAGAGAAGGGATGGGTGACATTTTGGGTCGAGACCCTTCTTCAGACTGATCGACTGATCACTGAAGAAGGGTCTCGCTCCGAAACGTCGCCCATTCCTTCTCTCCAGAGAAGCTGCCTGTCCCGCTGAGTTACTCCAGCATTTTGTGTCTACCTTCGATTTAAACCAGCATCTGCAGGGTTTTTTTCCTGCTAAATATCTCACGTTGGTAGTTAGGAAACTCAGAGTCAGGGTATGCTGTGGTGTATTATCTGGCTTTGGAGCTGGGCTTTAGTTTCCTAATGTCTTATCGATGAAAAGAAGAGAGAAGACTTTGCAGACAGTGTTGGTCGATCAGCAGCAAAACTCAAGTACAACGTTCCAGCTACGATGCTGAACTAGCAACCCAGAGATAACCTAACACAGTATGTAGTCCAGCAAACGTAAGTTTCAATCTCGTCATAGTCACCAGTGTATTTGGATTCTTTTGTCTTTTAAATCCGAAAGGAAACCAATTGTTCCTGAAGCAGTTAGGTTTTCTCAAGATTCACTAAGTCAAGTCAAGTCAAGTCAATTTTATTTGTATAGCACATTTAAAAACAACCCACGTTGACCAAAGTGCTGTACATCTGATTAGGTACTAAAGGAAAAAAAATGAAACATACAGTAGCACGCAAACAGTTCACAGCGCCTCCTCAATGAGCCTCAAACGCTAGGGATCACTAAGATCACATGCGGTATGAATCTCGCTGTCTATATGAACCTTCAGTCCCACATATTTATTATTTTTTTCTTTTTTTTTTTTCATATTTCAGATACAGCGCAGAAACAGGCCTTTTCGGCCCACCGGGTCCGCGCCGCCCAGCGATCCCCGCACACTAACACTATCCTACACACACTAGGGACAATTTTTACATTTACCCAGTCAAATTAACCTACATACCTGTACGTCTTTGGAGTGTGGGAGGAAACCGAAGATCTCGGAGAAAACCTACGCAGGTCACGGGGAGAACGTACAAACTCCTTACAGACGGCGCCCGTAGTCAGGATCGAACCTGAGTCTCCGGCGCTGCATCGACGTGACTGAATCGTAAATGTGTGCTGAGACTCTGAAAGACCATAAAGGAAGAGGTGCAGTAAACTAGGAATGAGCGATCATAAGGTCATAAGTGAAAGGAGCAGAATCTGGACATTCGGCCCATCAAATGCACGCTGCCATTCAATCATGGCTGAACTATCTCTCTCTCCTAACCCCATTCTTCTCAGTTCGACACCCGTACTAATCAAGAATCTACCTACCTCTGCCTTAAAAATATCCACTGACTTGGCCTCCACAGCCTCCTGTGGCAAAGAATTCCACAAAGTTACATCTCTATGGATCCTTTCACTAAGTATTTAATAGCCCTATAGGTTCTTTTGAAGTTTAATTACTGATGTGATCTAGGCAACGTCCACCTGGATGACCTGATAAAGTAATTAGCTATTAAAATGGGTCCTCTCCCACACTCCAAAGATGTGCAGGTTTGTAGGATAATTGTCTTGGTATAAATATAAACATTGTCCCTAGTGTGTGTAGGATAGTGCTAGTGTGCAGGGATCGCTGGGCGGCGCGGACCCGGTGGGCCGAAGGGCCTGTTTCCACGCTGTATCTCTAAATTAAACTAAACTAAACTAATCTAAACCAAACTAAACTCAACCTGGATACTCAAGGAATGGAGGGATATGGATTATGTGCCGGCAGTGTTGATCTTGACATCATGTTCAGCACAGACATTGTGGGCTGAAGGGCAATAGACAATAGACAACAGGTGCAGGAGGAGGCCATTCGGCCCTTCGAGCCAGCACCGCCATTCAATGTGATCATGGCTGATCATTCTCAATCAGTACCCCGTTCCTGCCTTCTCCCCATACCCCCTGACTCCGCTATCCTTAAGAGCTCTATCTAACTCTCTCTTGAATGCATTCAGAGAATTGGCCTCCACTGCCTTCTGAGGCAGAGAATTCCACATATTCACAACTCTCTGACTGAAAAAGTTTTTCCTCGTCTCAGTTCTAAATGGCCTACCCCTTATTCTTAAACTGTGGCCTCTGGTTCTGGACTCCCCCAACATTGGGAACATGTTTCCTGCCTCTAACGTGTCCAACCCCTTAATAATCTTATACGTTTCGATAAGATCTCCTCTCATCCTTCTAAATTCCAGTGTATACAAGCCTAGTCACTCCAGTCTTTCAACAATAGGACAGTCCCGCCATTCCGGGAATTAACCTGGTAAACCTATGCTGCACGCCCTCAATAGCAAGACTATCGTTCCTAAAATTTGGAGACCAAAACTGCACACAGTACTCCAGGTGCGGTCTCACTAGGGCCCTGTACAACTGCAGAAGAACCTCTTTGCTCCTATACTCAACTCCTCTTGTTATGAAGGCCAACATTCCATTGGCTTTCTTCACTGCCTGCTGTACCTGCATGCTTCCTTTCTGTGACTGTTTCTATTCTGTTCCAGGCTCATGTTAACCAGCTCAGCGCAGAAAATTTGCCTGAAAACATATTTTACTGTTGCCTGTCTTCTTGCATCTGCAGAGTATTCCATCAAATGTAACAGATGTTTCCAATGGCAAAACTACTTTTGATGAGCACACAATCCTCTAGGCAATTGTTGCTATGGGGGTGGGAACTCACTGGGGGATATAGCCCAGCTAGCTGTAGGTTGTGTCATCAGGATCAGATTTTTAGATTTAGATTTGGAGATACAGCGCGGAAACAGGCCCTTCGGCCCACCGAGTCCGCGCCGCCCAGCGATCCACGCACATTAACACTATCCTACACCCACTAGGGACAATTTTTTAAAAACATTTTACCCAGCCAATTAACCTACATACCTGTACGTCTTTGGAGTGTGGGAGGAAACCGAAGATCTCGGAGAAAACCCACGCAGGTCACGGGGAGAACGTACAAACTCCGTACAGACGGCGCCCGTAGTCAGGATCGAACCTGAATCTCCGGCGCTGCATTCGCTGTAAGGCAGCAACTCTACCGCTGCGCCACCGTGCTGCAGAATCCACACTTTATCTGCTGAACCCCAGGATTGCAAAAGGAAGAATCTACATCTCTCTAGTTCCTTTCGCAAAGTATTTAATCGCCATTTAAGTCGCAGCCGCTCCCGCAGCCTCCGAAGGCAGCCAGCGCCGCAGGTGGCATCAGCAAGCCTGCTCACCAACCCATCTACATGTACACTTAGTTTTAGTTTTTCGTTTTAGTATTTGGAGATATAGCGCGGAAACAGGCCCTTCGGCCCACCGGGTCCGCGCCGACCAGCGATCCCCGCACACCCTGCCCAAACCACCCCATCCCCGGGCACTTTCCCCTGCAACCGCACGAAATGCCCCTTTACCTCCCCCCTCAACTCCATCCAAGGACCCAAACAGTCTTTCCAGGTGAGACAGAGGTTCACCTGCACCTCCTCCAACCTCGTCTATTGCATCTGCTGCTCTAGATGTCAACTTCTTTACGTCGGCGAAACCAAACGCAGGCTCGGCGATCGCTTCGCTCAACACCTTCGCTCAGTCTGCCTTAACCAACCTGATCTCCCGGTGGCTGAGCACTTCAACTCCCCCTCCCACTCCCAGTCTGACTTTTCTGTCGTGGGCCTCCTCCAGTGCTATAGTGAGGCCCACCGGAAATTGGAGGAGCAGCACCTCATATTTCGCTTGGGGCAGTTTGCAGCCCAGCGGTATAAACATCGACATCTCCAACTTTAGATAGTTCCTCTGTCCCTCTCTTCCCCTCCTCCTTCCCAGTTCTCCCTCTATCTTCCTGTCTCCACCTATATCCTTCCTTTGTCCCGCCCCCCTGACATCAGTCTGAAGAAGGGTCTCGACCCGAAACGTCACCCATTCCTTCTCTCCTGAGACGCTGCCTGACCTGCTGAGTTACTCCAGCATTTTGTGAATAACTGACCCAAAGTACAGTCTGTCCATTTTCCCCACGGGTGACTAAACGTCTCTTGACTTTCTATCTCTGTGGCCATCACATATTTTTAGTCGTGTCCTAGTCGTGTCTTCGTGTCCTAAATCAACTCCACTTACGCCCACAGTATGAGGAAACCTCTCTCCTACAGAATCAAACTAGTGGCTGTTATCGTTTCAAAGATCTTGCAACTGGAAGCAGAAACACTATTTCACTGCAATGTTTCCATTGATCTCACATTGTAGTGCTCACTGAGCCTTCTATCTCAATGTATTAACTTACACGAGCATATTTATTTCACAAAATGTCGGGGTAACTCAGCAGGTCAGGCAGCATCTCAGGAGAGAAGGAATGGGTCGAGCCCGTTCGGGTCGAGATCCTTCTTAAGAAAAAACCAATCTCCTGGAGGAGCCATAGGCAGACTGAAGAAGGGTCTCGACCCAAAATGTCACCAATTCCTTCTCTCCCGAGATGCTGCCTGACCTGCTGAGTTACTCCAGCATTTTGTGAAATGAATACTTTCGATTTGTACCAGCATCTGCAGTTATTTTCTTACACAACCTTTAACTTTCACGAGCAGCTGCTCTGATCAGCAGTAGAATACAATGGGGGCTAAAGCTGTTCTAATTACAATCGGAAACCAAACAGGAACATTGCACTCGACTAAAAATGCTCATTAGGTTTATCTTGGAAATGTTTATGTGAAATTGAATAACAGGAATATCATTATTCAAGTTGAAGGCATGCACCTTCGCTCAGTCCGCCTGAACCTAACCTGAGTTAGATGTGGCCCTTGTGGCTAAAGGGATCAGGGGGTATGGAGTACAGAATACAGAGCTTTATTTGTCATTCGGTACCGAGGTACCGAACGAAATTACGTTACCAGCAGTCACACAAAAAAAAACAAACACAAGACACACGACCCCAACACAAACGTCCATCACAGTGACTCCAAACACCCCCTCACTGTGATGGAGGCAACAAAACTTCCGCTCTCTTCCCCACGCCCAAGTCCCCACGGCCGAGCCGCACCGGGCGCTGAAACATCCCGCGGCCGAGAGAAGGCAGGTACGGGATACTGAGTTGGATGATCAGCCATGATCATATTGAATGGCGGTGCAGGTTTGAAGGGCCGAATGGCCTACTCCTGCACCTATTTTCGATGTTTCTATGTTTCTAACTGATCTCCCGGTTGCTAAACACTTTAATTCCCCTTCCCATTCCCACACTGACCTTTCTGTCCAAGGCCTCCTCCATTGTCAGAGTGAGGCTAAACGCAAATTGGAGGAACAGCATCTCATATTTCGCTTGGGCAGCTTACACCAGTGGTATGAATATTGATTTCTCTCACTCCAGGTAGCCCCGGCATTCCCTCTCTCTCTCTATCCCTCCCCCACCCAAGTCACACCAACTTCTCATTTCCACCCAACAAACAACTAACAAAGGCCTGTTTCCTTTATCATCGTTACTTTTTTGCATATCTATCATTCATTGTTCTTTATCTCCCTACACCGTTGTCTATACCTATCGTTTCCCTTATCCCTGACCAGTCTGAAGAAGGGTCTCGACCCGAAACGTCACCCATTCCTTCTCTCCAGAGACGCTGCCTGTCCCGCTGAGTTACTCCAGCTTTTTGTGTCTACCTTCAGTTTAAACCAGAATCTGCAGTTCCTTCCCAAACATTGTAGGTATATGTACGAAAATAACTGCAGATGCTGGTACAATTCGAAGGTATTTATTTCACAAAGTGCTGGAGTAACTCAGCAGGTCAGGCAGCATCTCAGGAGAGAAGGAATGGGCGACGTTTCGGGTCGAGACCCTTCTTCAGACTGATGTCAGGGGGGGTGGGACAAAGGAAGGATATAGGTGGAGACAGGAAGATAGAGGGAGAACTGGGAAGGGGAGGGGAAGAGAGGGACAGAGGAGCTATTGTAGGTATATGTTGTCAGTTTGAGTTTGGAAGCATAATCAATGAACCTCTGTGCTGCCTGTACAGAGTTTGTACGTTCTCCCCGTGACCTGTGTGGGCGCACGGTGGCACAGCGGTAGAGTTGCTGCCTCACAGCGCCAGAGACCCGGGTTCCATCCCGACTACGGGTTCTGTCTGTGTGGAGTTTGTACCTTCTCCCCGTGGGAGGTTTCTCCGCGATCTCCGGTTTCCTCCCACAATCCAAGTACGTACAAGTTTGTAGGTTAATTGGCTTGGTGTCTGTGTAAACTGTCCCTAGTGTGTGTAAAATAGTGTAAGTGTACAGGGATCGTTGGTCGGTGAGGACTCGATGGGCCTGTTTCCACGCTGTATCTCTAAACTAAACTAAACTAAACTAAACAAAACTAGAGACAGACACAAGATGCTTGAGTAATTCATCGGGACAGGCAGCATCTCTGGATAGAAGGAATGGGTGACGTTTGAGATCGAGAAAACTAAACTAGGCTGTCCCTGAAGCATAGACAATAGACAATAGGTGCAGGAGGAGGCCATTCGGCCCTTCGAGCCAGCACCGCCATTCAATGTGATCATGGCTTATCATTCTCAATCAGTACCCCATTCCTGCCTTCTCCCCATACCCCCTGACTCCGCTAACCTTAAGAGCTCTATCCAGCTCTCTCTTAAATGCATTCAGAGAATTGGCCTCCACTGCCTTCTGAGGCAGAGAATTCCACAGATTCACAACTCTCTGACTGAAAAAGTTTTTCCTCATCTCAGTTCTAAATGGCCTACCCCTTATTCTTAAACTGTGGCCCCTGGTTCTGGACTCTCCCAACATTGGGAACATGTTTCCTGCCTCTAACGTGTCCAACCCCTTAATAATCTTATACATTTCGATAAGATCCCCTTTCATCCTTCTAAATTCCAGTGTATACAAGCCTAGCCGCTCCAGTCTTTCAACATATGACAGTCCCGCCATTCCGGGAATTGACCTAGTAAACCTACGCTGCACGCCCTCACAATTATTAGTTTATTACAATGCAAGAAAAATATTGTTTCCAATTAAATCGCCAGTGATCGTGATAGAAGAAGGATTTATAAAGGAGTTCATTAGATACAGTAATTAAACACATTCTAAAAAGAGAGAATGAAAATCATAGTCAGGAAATCAGAACTCAGGATTGATTTTCTGACCTTCAATAGCCTATTGGACCTAAAGACCCTGTTCTGGGTTAAGCATTGATGTGGCAGGGCTCCAGGAACATCAGAGCTTATCAATGGGCACTGTCTAATGATTTGTGTCGGAGGGAACTGCAGGTGCTGGTGTACATCGAAGATAGACACAAAACGCTGGAGTAACTCAGCGGGACAGGCCGCATCGCCGGGGAGAAGGAATGGCTGGCGCTTTGTTCGGGTCGAGACCCTTCTTCAGATTCAGGGGAGTCAGGGGAGACACAAAGGTTCCATTTCAGGAAACCTTTCCATGGAGTGGCGGAAACAAAGAGGAAAGTCAAGAACCATTGATGTTACAGAACCCCCTGCACCACTGCCACCTGCGTGAAAGGAACTTTCATTCACAGATTTGTTTAATCATCTTATTCACAAGATGCTGGAGTAACTCAGCAGGTCAGTCAGCATCTCGGGAGAGAAGGAATGGGCGACGTTTCGGGTCGAGACCCTTCTTCAGACTGATGTCAGGGGGGCGGGACAAAGGAAGGATTCCTTCTCTCCCGAGATGCTGCCTGACCTGCTGAGTTACTCCAGCATTTTGTGAATAAATACCTTCGATTTGTACCAGCATCTGCAGTTATTTTCGTATAATTTAATCATCTAGCTCGGTGCAACATCGTAGAGAGTAGCCATGGTCTTAATTGACAACAAGCGATGAACAACAACAAAATAGAGCAATTCTCTCTCTCTAATTCTCTCTCTAATTCTCTCTCTCCCTCTAATTCTCTCTCTCTCTAATTCTCTCTCTCCCTCTAATTCTCTCTCTCCCTCTAATTCTCTCTCTCTTTCTCCCTCTCGCTCTCTCTCTTTCTCTCTCTCTCTCGCTCTCTCTCTAATTCTCTCTCTCTAATTCTCTCTCCGTCTCTCTCATTCCCTCTCTAATTCTCTCTCTCTAATTCCCTCTCTCTCTGTCTCTCTAATTCTCTCTCTCCAATTCTCTCTCTCTCTCTCTTCCCTCCACTCTCTCCCTCTCTCCCCTCCCTCTCTCTCTCTCTCTCTAATTCTCTCTTTCTCTAATTCTCTCTCTTTTTCTCTCTCTCACTCTCTCCATCTCTGACACCTCCACTGTCCCCCATTGGCTGATGTATTCCCCTATTTCCCCATTTACTGGTGCCCTCCCCTAATTCCATATTTACCGGTGCCCTCCCCTAATTCCACATTTATTGGTGCCCTCCCCTAATTCCACATTTACTGGTGCCCTCCCCGAAATCCCTTTTTGCTGGTCTCTGACTCTCTTCATTGGCATAATCTGTCTCTCACTCTCTCTCTATTAGATACACACCTAAGCTGCTAGACTGGCACACTCCATCTCTCTGTCACACTCTCTCACTATGTCACACTACATCACCTTCTCACTGACACACTCCAACTCTCTCTCATTGATACACTGTATCAATTCGCTGCATTCGCTGTAAGGCAGCAACTCTACCGCTGCGCCACCGTGCCGCACTATATGGGGAAGCATCACAGCGTGGTCTGGGAACAGCTTAATCCAAGACTGCGAGAAATTGCAGAGTTGTGGACGCAGCCCGGACCATCACACAAACCAACCTCCCTTCCATTGACTCCGTCTACACCTCACGCTGCCTCGGCAAGGCCAGCAGCATCATCAAGGAAGAGTCACACCCCGGCCACTCCCTCTTCTCCCCTCTCCCATCGGGCAAACGGTACAGAAGCGTGAAAACGCACACCTCCAGATTCAGGGACAGTTTCTTCCCAGCTGTTCTCAGGCAACTGAACCATCCCACCACAAGCAGAGAGAGGTCATGATCTACCATCGACCTCATTGAAGACCCTTGAACGACCTGAAATTGGACTATACTAGACTTTGTCTTGCACTGAACATTATTCCCATTTATCCTGTACGTGTACACTGTTGACGGCGTGACTGTAATGAGGTGTAGTCTTTCTGCTGACTGGTTAGCGCGCAACAACAACAAAAACGTTTTGACTGTACCTCGCTCGGCACACGTCAATAGTCAATAGTCGTATATTTGTCACATACACATAAATGTGCAGTGAAATGAGAAATTACCCGCAGTTCAACAATAAGACCAATAAGAATAAGCAATAAAAATGCAATAACACATACAATCATAAACCAACACCAAACAAAAGAAACATCCATCACAGTGAGTCTCCTCCAGTCACCTCCTCACTGTGATGGAAGGCCACAATGTCTTTTTCTCTTCCCCTGCCGTCTTCTCCCGCGGTCAGGCTGTTGGAGTTGCCACGTCGGGGCGGTCGGGGCTCCCGACATTGAAGCCCCCGCCGGGCGGTGAAAGGTCAGCGGCGGGACGACACAAGCCCCGCGATTCGGGGCGGGTGAAGACGCTGTCGCTGCCGCTGCCGGAGCTCCCGATGTCGGCCCCCACCCAGGGGCCTGCGGGCTTCCGACGTCCACGCGGCCCGCGCCGGAGCCTCCGGAGACGAGTCGCAGCCGCTCCCGCAGCCTCCGAAGACAGCCAGCGCCGCAGGTGGTGAGTCCGGGCCGCGAGCTCTGCGAACCAGAGCCCCAGATGGTCCCAGCCGGAGCCCGCCAGCTCCAGGTGCATGGCCGGTGGTAGGCCGCAGCGGGAACGGAGACACGACACAGAGACAAAGGTCGCGAGAAGAGTCAAGAGTGTTTTATTGTCGTACGTCCCAGATAGAACAATTAAATTCTTACTTGCAACAGCACAACAGGATATGTCAACACAGTACACTGCAAATAATAATAATAATGGTGTATGTGGTTCTGAATTTATTTGAGGTTGTAGTGTTTAATAGCCGGATGGCTGTAGGTAAGAAGCTGTTCCTGAACCTGGACGTTTCAGTTTTCAGGCTCAAGTGGCAATAATAAACGAAACAAACCATCTCTCGCTCTCACTAACACGGTCTCTGCCTCTCACGGGATGACTTTTCAAATAAATATTTTTATTTTTGCATCTCCACATATTTTATCAGTGGGTGGCGAAGCAGGCAATCCGTTACTAATCCATGCAATGTATAAATACATAATATATAAATACATTAATATGCGTTTCATATTAAGTAGTATTCATATTAAGTAGGTTCACCAGATTGATCCCTGGGATGGCAGGACTTTCATATGAAGAAAGACTGGATAGACTAGGCTTGTACTCGCTGGAATTTAGAAGACTGAGGGGGGATCTTATTGAAACATATAAAATTCTTAAGGGGTTGGAGATGCGGGAAGATTGTTCCCGATGTTGGGGAGGTCCAGAACCAGGGGTCACAGCTTAAGGATAAGGGTGAAGTCTTTTAGGACCGAGATGAGAAAACATTTCTTCACACAGAGTGGTGAGTCTGTGGAATTCTCTGCCACAGAAGGTAGTTGAGGCCAGTTCATTGGCTATATTTAAGAGGGAGTTAGATGTGGCCCTTGTGGCTAAACGGATCAGGGGGTATGGAGAGAAGGCAGGTACAGGTTACTGAGCTGGATGATTCAGCCATGATCATATTGAATGGCGGTGCGTACAGGCTCAAAGGGCCGAATGGCCTACTCCTGCACCTATTTTCTATGTTTCTATGTTTCTATTTTGATCAGGATGCATTGAAATTCAAACGATGTTTAATTGTGGTCTTTGCAACAGCAGCAGTGCAGAAACCGTCCAAAAATGGTCGGCACGACTGTGCTGAATGAACCCGTCTCAGTCAAAGTGATCGTAGTAGAGCTGGAACGTCGAAGACAGACACAAAAACGCTGGAGTAACTCAGCGGGACGGGCAGCATCTCTGGAGAGGAAGAGTGGGTGACGTTTCGGGTCGAGACCAATAGTCAATAGTCAAGTTTATTTGTCACATACACATAGATGTGCAGCGAAATGTGGCAACTCCAACAGCCTGACCGCGGGAGAAGACGGCAGGGAAGAGAAAAGACATTCTGGCATTTATTCACAAAATGCTGGAGTAACTCAGCAGGTCAGGCAGCATCTCGGGAGAGAAGGACTGAAAAAGGGTCTCGAACCGAAACGTCACCCATTCCTTCTCTCCCGAGATGCTGCCTGATCTGCTGAGTTACTCCAGCATTTTGAGAATAAATACCTTCGATTTGTACCAGCATCTGCAGGTATTTTAAAGACATTCTGGCCTTCCATCAGAGTGAGGAGGGGACTGGAGGAGACTCACTGTGATGGATGTTTCTTTTGTTTGGTGTTGGTTTATGATTGTATGTGTTATTGCATTTTTATTGATTATTCTTATTGGTCTTATTGTTGAACTGCAGGTAATTTTTCATTTCACTGCACATTTATGTGTATGTGACAAATAAATGACTATTGACTATTGATTACAGTCCAACAAAAAGAGCAATAAAAATAACACACAATCATAAACCACCACCAAACAAAAAGAAACATCCATCACAGTGAGACCCTTCCTCGGACTGGAACAACGGTGCCTTGAGGATTTGGAGGGGAAATCCGACAAATATTCCACACTTGTAGAAATGTAGAAAACATAGAGACATAGAAAATGGTTGCAGGAGCAGGCCATTCGGCCCTTCCAGCCAGCACCAGCCAGTCAATATGATCATGGCTGATCATTCCTAAATCAGTACCCCGTTCCTGCTTTTTCCCCATATCCCTCGATTCCGTTAGCCCTAAGAGCTAAATCGTGAACACATTAACTCTCTCTTGAATACATTTCTCGTGGTTACTATCCAGTGACTTCTGCTGGAGGGTACGCTCGTGCGGGTATGAAGATTGAAGACAGCCATGATGCTCCCTTGTGTTAAATACCTGCCAATTCTCTCTGGAACGGCCAGCCATGGGGGTGAACCGTTTGGACATGTTTCTAATCTATTTGCTGGAGTTTCTCACCTCTTGTTTTATCAGTGTGTCCTCCAGGTCCCTCTGGAATTCTGATCTATCAACTATGAAATGTGCAGTCTATTAAAAACTCTGACTTTACTCCTCCCATACGCTGCTGGTTTTAGAGCTGTTGCCATCCACGGAGTGTTTTTTCCAACCGTCCCGACACGGGGAGTTTCGATCATCCCGACGCGAGGGCCTCCGACAGTCGGCAGCGGCGACTGTGGACGGTTCAACAGCCCCGACCGCGGGTGAACAAAGAGGAAGCCGTTGGAACTTTATAGACAATAGACAGTAGGTGCAGGAGGAGGCCATTCGGCCCTTCGAGCCAGCACCGCCATTCAATGTGATCATGGCTGATCATTCCCAATCAATACCCCGTTCCTGCCTTCTACCCATACCCCCTGACTCCGCTATCCTTAAGAGCTCTATCCAGCTCTCTCTTGAATGCATTCAGAGAATTGGCCTCCACTGCCTTCTGAGGCAGAGAATTCCACAGATTTACAACTCTCTGACGTAGATGATGGGATTATAAGTACCATTAGCAAATTTGCAGATGATACTAAGCTGGGGGGTAGTGTGAATTGTGAGGAAGATGCAATAAGGCTGCAGGGTGACTTGGACAGGTTGTGTGAGTAGGCGGATACATGGCAGATGCAGTTTAATGTAGATAAGTGTGAGGTTATTCACTTTGGAAGTAAGAATAGAAAGGCAGATTATTATCTGAATGGTGTCCAGTTAGGAAGAGGGGATGTTCAACGAGATCTGGGTGTCCTAGTGCATCAGTCACTGAAAGGAAGCATGCAGGTACAGCAGGCAGTGAAGAAAGCCAATGGAATGTTGGCCTTCATAACAAGAGGAGTTGAGTATAGGAGCAAAGAGGTCCTTATACAGTTGTACCGGGCCCTGGTGAGACCGCACCTGGAGTACTGTGTGCAGTTTTGGTCTCCAAATTTGAGGAAGGATATTCTTGCTATTGAGGGCGTGCAGCGTAGGTTCACTAGGTTAATTCCCGGAATGGCGGGACTGTCGTATGTTGAAAGGCTGGAGCAATTAGGCTTGTATACACTGGAATTTAGAAGGATGAGGGGGGATCTTATTGAAACATATAAGATAATTAGGGGATTGGACACTTTAGAGGCAGGAAACATGTTCCCAATGTTGGGGGAGTCCAGAACAAGGGGCCACAGTTTAAGAATAAGGGGTAGGCCATTTAGAACGGAGATGAGGAAGAACTTTTTCAGTCAGAGAGTGGTGAAGGTGTGGAATTCTCTGCCTCAGAAGGCAGTGGAGGCCAGTTCGTTGGATGCTTTCAAGAGAGAGCTGGATAGAGCTCTTAAGGATAGTGGAGTGAGGGGGTATGGGAAAAAGGCAGGAACGGGGTACTGATTGAAAGTGATCAGCCATGATCGCATTGAATGGCGGTGCTGACTCGAAGGGCTAAATGGCCTACTCCTGCACCTATTGTCTATTGTCTATTGTCTCTGACTGAAAATGTTTTCCCTCATCTCAGTTCTAAATGGCCTACCCCTTATTCTTAAACTGTGGCCCCTTGTTCTGGACTCCCCCAACATTAGTAACATGTTTCCTGCCTCCAACGTGTCCAACCCCTTAATAGTCTTATACGTTTCGATAAGATCCCCTCTCATCCTTCTAAATTCCAGTGTATACAAGCCTAGTCGCTCCAGTCTTTCAACATATGACAGTCCCGCCATTCCGGGAATTAACCTTGTATACCTACGCTGCACTCCCTCAATAGCAAGAATATCCTTCCTCAAATTTGGAGACCAAAACTGCACACAGTACTCCAGGTGCGGTCTCACTAGGGCCCTGTACAACTGCAGAAGGACCTCTTTGCTCCTACACTCAACTCCTCTTGTTATGAAGGCTAACATTCCATTGGCTTTATTATCTTCCATCACAGTGAGGTCTGTGGTGGATGTTTACGTTAAATTTCACTTTATGTGCCTGTGTGTCTTGTTGCTCTTTACTTAGTGTGGCCGTGAGGTAACTCATATCTCACTGTACCTTAATTGGTACATGCGACAATAAATTGATCTTGAAATCTTGCCAGAGGGAGCCCCAGAAAGAGTTCCTAGCAGCTTTGAGTTTAGTCTGAGCAAAGGGTGCAACACCAGATATTCCCTCAAGCATGAAGCCTGATAACAGAGGTTAATGGTGCTAATGTTTCTTTTCAGTTTTACTACAAGAACCGGAATCGATGCAAGCAATTGTAAAAACGAAGCTGATTGATTAAAATCCTCCGAGTAGGAAACCCTGTCCTTGCTTGGTCTGCCCTATATGTAACTCCAGTCTAGGGTTGCCAACGGTTCTGTATTAGCTGGGACATCCCGTATTTTGGGCTGAATTGGTTTGTCTCTTACGGGACCGCCCTTGTCCCGTATTAGGCTCGGACACTGTAGGCCAGGACACTGTAGGCCCGGACACTGTAGGCCCGGACACTTTAGGCCCGGACACTGTAGGCCAGGACACTGTAGGCCCGGACACTGTAGGCCCGGACACTGTAGGCCCGGACACTGGGATCTTACTGAAACGTATAAGATTATTAAGGGGTAGGACACGTTAGAGGCAGGAAACATGTTCCCAATGTTGGGGGAGTCCAGAACAAGGGGCCACAGTTTAAGAATAAGGGGTAGGCCATTTAGAACGGAGATGAAGAAAATCTTTTTCAGTCAGAGAGTTGTGAATCTGTGGAATTCTCTGCCTCAGAAGGCAGTGGGGGCCAATTCTCTGAATGCATTCAAGAGAGAGCTAGATAGAGCTCTTAAGGATAGCGGAGTCAGGGGGTATGGGGAGAAGGCAGGAACGGGGTACTGATTGAGAATGGTCAGCCATGATCACATTGAATGGCGGTGCTGGCTCGAAGGGCCGAATGGCCTACTCCTGCACATATTGTCTGTTGTCTATTGTCTATTGTAGGCCCGGACACTGTAGGCCCGGAGGCCCGGGCACCCCCTGACGGAGGTTGCTTAGCAACCCGCCTCCCGGACCGGGCGTCCGCCATTGGTGGAGCGGGAGCATGTGGCCTCTGGGGCGGTGACGTCACCTTGTCCCTTATTTGGGAGTGAGATAGTTGGCAACCCTACTCCAGTCTGCTGCCAGCACTGCATTTGATGATAACGATACTTTATCGCTGCGCGCAGGGAAGTTAATTGTTAGTGCCTGCAAAGTACACAAAAGAGTCGGCAACAAAGTTAGAAAAAGCACTGATCCCTTCTTCGTTCCCACTGTCGGGTCTCCCTTAGTTCTCGGCGCCACCCCCCCCCCCCCAATACCAGGTACCCCTTTGTTCTCGGTGCCCCCCCCCCAACATTGGGACCCCCTTAGATCTCGGCGGTCCCTCCACAACAGGTCTCCCTTTGTTCACTGCATGCTCACTGAGATAAGATCTCGGCCGAGCAGTTCCATCCACTGACCACTGCACTTCAAGAGAAAGAGAAGGTATTTATTCACAAAATGCTGGAGTAACTCAGCAGGTCAGGCAGCATCTCAGGAGAGAAGGAATGGGTGACGTTTCGGGTCGAGACCCTTCTTCAGACCTTTTTCCTCAAGAGAAAGAGAAGCGCATATCATTTTTAGGCTTACTTTTCCAAATCTGAGCATTTTATCATCATCTTACTGACACCATGTGTCCATAATTCCTTACGTATCTGTTCACTGATTTTGATTCTACTGTACATTTGCATTCTGAACCAACAGAGGCTGTTTAGAAGCCTAAGCATCCAGTAGGCAATGAAGTGACCACAAAGGTTGTTACTTCCTCAAGGGGATTGTCATGGTTTATCTGACGAAAGAGCTACTGCTTTTATTCATTAAAATGCCTAGATATCCACGTTGGCATGAAGTTACCACTGAGGTTGTTGCTTGCTCCAACAAATTGTCACATTCATCTACCAAAAAAAAAATAAAAAATCACCGCTCAGTCTGCCAAGACCTGTTGGATTTCCCAGTTGGGAGCCATTTTAACTCCCCCTCACGTTCCCCCACTGAGTTCTCTGTCCTGGGTCTCTTCCGTTGCTCGAGTGAGGCCACACACGTGCTTGAAGTGCAGGGCGGTCACGGTGGCGAAGCGGTAGAGTTGCTGCCTTACAGCGAATGCAGTGCCGGAGACCCGGGTTCCATCCCGACTACGGGTGCTGTCTGCACGGAGTTTGCACGTTCTCCCCGTGACCTGCCTGGGTTTTCTCCGAGATCTTCGGTTTCCTCCCACACTCCACACCCCATATTAGGCCTGGACGGCACTGTAGGCCCGGACACTGTAGCCAGCAGGCCGCTGTCATCCCAGACAGTGCAGGCCCGGGCGCCGCCTAACAAAGGTTGCCTAGCAACCCGTCTCCCGGCCCGGGTAGCCGCCATTGGTGGAGCACGAGCACGTGGCCGCTGGCTGGGTGAGGTCACGTGGGGGCGGGGCGGTGATGTCATCTTGTCCCTTATTTGGGAGTGAGGAAGTTGGCAACCCTACAACCAAGATACCCCATCTCCACGAGTCCCACCTGCCTGCTTTTGGCCCAGACCCCTCTATCCTATCCGTGATGTACCTGTCTAAATGTCTTGTAAGTATTGTTACCGCACCTGCCTCAACTACCTCCTCTGGCAGCTCGTTCCGTATACCCACCACCCTCTATGTCAAAAAGTTACACCTCAGGTTCCTATTAAATCTTTCCCTTCTCACCTTAAACCCATGTAATTATCATTCTGCTGTTTGATGAAGCCTGCTGCCCGTGAATCTGCTTCTAAATCCCCTCCAGTTCAAAAATAATAACACGTCAAAAGCACATCATTGACTCTAGAATACTTTAGGGCAAACTGAAAGGTTCTATTCAAATATTGGATAGACACATAAAGCTGGAGTAACTCAGCGGGTCAGACAGCATCTCCGGAGAGAAGGAATAGGTGACGTTTTAGGTCGAGACCCTTCTTCAGACTATCCCTTCTCCCCAGAGATGCTGCCTGTCCCGCTGAGTTACTCCAGTTTTTTGTGTCCATCTTCTGTTTAAATCAGCATCTGCTGTTCATTCCTTCCCATTTCCTATCTAAATGTGTTGGTTTCTTTATCCAGTAGGCTGTTTTTATTTCTCCCAGCACTTGCTTTGACAATAGACAATAGACAATAGGTGCAGGAGTAGGCCATTCGGCCCTTCGAGCCAGCATCGCCATTCAATGTGATCATGGCTGATCATTCTCAATCAGTACCCCGTTCCTGCCTTCTCCCCATACCCCCAGACTCCGCTATCCTTAAGAGCTCTATCTAGCTCTCTCTTGAATGCATTCAGAGAATTGGCCTCCACTGCCTTCTGAGGCAGAGAATTCCACAGATTTACAACTCTCTGACTCAAAAAGTTTTTCCTCATCTCCGTTCTAAATGGCCTACCCCTTATTCTTAAACTGTGGCCCCTTATTCTGGACACCCCCAACATTGGGAACATGTTTCCTGCCTCTAACGTGTCCAACCCCTTAATAATCTTATATGTTTCAATAAGATCCCCTCTCATCACTTGCTTTGACAGATTGGCTGCGTAGAACCAACTGAAAGGCTTCCAAAAGTATTTATATTATATAGTTTAGTTTAGAGATACAGCGCGGAAACAGGCCCTTCGGCCCGCCGGATCCATGCCGACCAGCGATCCCCACACACTAACACCACCCTACGCACACTGGGGATAATTTGCATTTATACCAAGCCGATTCGCCTACAAACCTGTACGTCTTCGGAGTGTGGGAGGAGACCGGTGATCTCGGGGGAAACCCACGCAAGTCACGGGGAGAACGTACAAACTCCGCACAGACAGCACTTGTAGTCGGGATGGAACCCGGGTCTCTGGCGCTGCAAGCGCTGTAAGGAAGTAACTCCACCTCTGTGCCGCCGTGCCGGCCCCGAATGATGAAACTATAGCGGTAAAAATATTCAGGAATTACCTCTGATAAAAACTTCCCATTTTGACCAGCTCCCAGGTAAAGCTTATTGAGTTTTGAGAAACAAATTATTTATTAATGCGGAGCAGAAGTTATTTCTCATTACTTGGACAGCTGGGAGCTTCGCTGCAAAGATCCAGATTGACACCATGACATTATAAACCCACGTTAATTAACTGTAAATGTCATCCGCTCTTTCATCTCCCCGATAAAATGCTCTCCCTCCTGACATTTATTTGTACAGTGGTGACAAGGGTATATATTTTGGCTCAAGTCATTTCCATCTCTAAATGTTACCCATAAATGTGAACACATATTTGCAACTCCAGCTAAACATTAGCAGCAATCTGAATTTTAATATTGCTATCTACCGCACCAATGGAAAAATGAACCCATTAATTGTTGTTAACATTTTATTGACTGCTATAACTGCAAATAGTACCGAACCAATTACTGCAAATCCATAAAGTGTTTCTTCGTGTTATTTTTGACATGCATATTATACTCTGGGAGAAAGTGCATTTAGATTGGCTGCCTATTTTGGTCAGATTGATAGCTCTGTGACGTATCTCTTAAAGTGACCCCTTTAAGAATCCCAGTCCTTGGTTTAGTTTAGACATACAGCATGGAAACAGGCCCTTTGGCCCTCCGAGTCCAGCGATCCCCACACATTAACACTACCCTTCACACACTCGGGACAGTTTTACATTTACACCAAGCCAATTAACCTACAAACCTGGACGTCTTTGGGGTGTGGGAGGAAACCGAAGATCTCGGAGGAAACCCACGCAGGTCACGGGGAGAACGTAGAAAATCCGTACAGACAGCGCCCGTGGTCGGGATCGAACCCGGGTCTCTGGAGCTGTGAGGCAGCGACAGCACTCCCATGCCACCGTGCCGCCATCTGCTTTATAAAACAACAATGATTAACAACCTAACGAAGCTTTCTTCTCTCCAGGTTCACTTATGTCGGTCTTAAAATAGTTATAAGCAGTGAAACACTTCACAGCGAGCATCGCTCTGAAGGTGTCAATGGCCCAGACCACACGAAGACTCCAATCTAGCTTTTGATGTTGTGCTTCTGGCAAGACATTAAGGAAGCTGTGGTTCTACTTTAATTTAGCTGAGTTTAGTTTAGAGATACAGCATTTTAACAGGCCCTTCAGCCGGCCGAGTCTGCACTGGCCATCAAACCCCCACACATTAACACCATCCTATTCTCAGAACAATTTTGACATTTATACCAATCCAATTAACCTACAGACAGGTACGTCTTTGGAGTGTGGAAGTTCTCAGAGAAAACTCACGCAGGTCAATAGACAATAGACAATCGGTGCAGGAGTAGGCCATTCGGCTCCGAGCCAGCACCGCCATTCAATGTGATCATGGCTGATCATTCTCAATCTTATCGAAACATATAAGATTATTAAGGGGTTGGGCACGATAGAGGCAGGAAACATGTTCCCAATGTTGGGGGAGTCCAGAACCAGGGGCCACAGTTTAAGAATAAGGGGTAGGCCATTTAGAACTGAGATGAGGAAAAACTTTTTTAGTCAGAGAGTTGTGAATCTGTGGAATTTTCTGCCTCAGAAGGCAGTGGAGGCCAATTCTCTGAATGCATTCAAGAGAGAGCTAGATAGAGCTCTTAAGGATAGCGGAGTCAGGGGGTATGGGGAGAAGGCAGGAACGGGGTACTGATTGAGAATGGTCAGCCATGATCACATTGAATGGCGGTGCTGGCTCGAAGGGCTGAATGGCCTCCTCCTGCACCTATTGTCTATTGTCTATTGATATATTGCATGGAGACTGGCCGAGTCCATGCCGACCACCCGTTGGCACTTGTTCCATGTTATCCCACGTTCCCATCCACTCCCCTGCACACTAGGGGCAATTTAGACGGACAGTTGACCCACAGACCACACCTCTGTAGACGTGGGAGGAGACTGGAGCACCCGGAGGAAACCCACCTGGTCACAGCGAGAGCGTGCAAACCCCTCCCCCCCCTCCCCCCCCCCCCCCCCACAGTCAGCGGCCAAGATCAGGATTGAACCCGGGTCACCGGTGCTGACAGACGGCAACCCCACGGGGGGGCAGGAATGTAAAAAAAACAGTGGCTGGCAGGTGGAAATGGTTCTTCAGTAAAGTGGAAGAAAGGACGTGTCACCTGCTAGTCAGGAAATTCACGATTATGTCCAGCAAGCTGAACCATGGCCCATATGGAAGATGAGGGGCTGTTCCTCAGGTTTGTGTTGCTTCTTTTATAGCAGCACAAGAGGCCACAAAACCAGAGAGATGAGAGTGGGGGTGTGACGGTGAATTGAGACGTTACCTATCACCTATCGGTTGCAACGTGCGCGCTACAAACTCCAGCATCCACGGGGAATACCGGCAACAAAGCCTCGGACATCCACGTCTACATGCGGAATTATTCGGCACGGTGGCGCAGCGGTAGAGTTGCTGCCTTACAGCGAATGCAGCGCCGGAGACCCGGGTTCCATCCGACTAAGGGGTTGGACACGTTAGAGGCAGGAACATGTTCCAATGTTGGGGGAGTCCAGAACCAGGGGCCACAGTTTAAGAATAAGGGGTAGGCCATTTAGAACGGAGATGAGGAAAATCTTTTTTAGTCAGAGAGTGTGTGAATCTGTGGAATTCTCTGCCTCAGAAGGCAGTGGGGGCCAATCTCTGAATGCATTCAAGAGAGAGCTAGATAGAGCTCTTAAGGATAGCGGAGTCAGGGGGTATGGGAGAAAGCAGGAACGGGGTACTGATTGAGAATGATCAGCCATGATCACATTGAATGGCGGTGCTGGCTCGAAGGGCCGAATGGCCTACTCCTGCACCTATTGTCTATTGTCTATTGTCTATTGCTGTCTGTGCGGAGTTTGTACGTTCTCCCCGTGACCTGCATGGGTTTTCTCCGAGATCTTCGGTTTCCTCCCACACTCCAAAGACGCACAGGTATGTAGGTTAATTGACTGGGAAATATGTAAAAATTGTCCCTAGTGGGTGTAGGATAGTGTTAATGTGCGGGGATCGCTGGTCGGCGCGGACTCGGTGGGCCGAAGGGCCTGTTCCGCGCTGTATCTCTAAATCTAATTCTAAATCTAAATCTATTCACTTCAATTCAATTCAAAAAGCTCTCAGTACAATTTATTTTTGTCCTTCTCAAAGATGCTGCCATCCTGCCAATCCAGGCACAAAACGCTGGAGTAAATCAGCGGAACAGGCAGCATTTCCGGAGGGAAGGAATGGGTGGCGTTTTAGGTCAAGACCCTTCTTTAGACTGAGAGTCACGGGAAAGGGAATCCTGCATCCCCTCTCCCTCTCTCCATCCCTCCCCAGCTTCTCGTTCTCACTCAACGAACAGCGAACAATGGCCTGTTTCCTTTATCATCGCGACTTTTCTGCATTTCTTTCATTCATCTATATCCTAAAACTCTCGTTTGTTTGTTTGTTTGTTCTGAACTGCAGCCAAATTGATACATGATAGCGCGACAATTTTAGGCCCACCTTACTCACCGTCGTCCCTTTGGTGCTAATGGAAGAAGTTTCGTTGAAATCGGTGTTATATTTTTTAAGTTATTCACATTTAAAAGTTTAAATCTATCTCCAAGGGAGGGGCTGGAAGGAGGGAGGGGAGCGAGGAAGGGGGGAGGGAGGATAAGGGGGGGTTGAGGGGGATGGAGTGGGGAGGGGAAGGGGGAGGGGTGAGAGAGGGGAGGGGGAGTGAAGGGGAGGGGAGGGAGGGGGAAGGGGAGGGAGGGAGGATAAGGGCAGTTGAGGGGGATGGAGTGAGGGGAGGGGAAGTGGGAGAGGGTGAGAGAGGGGAGGGGGAGGAGAGGGAGGGGAAGGAGGGGGGAAGGGAGGGAGAGAGGAGGATAAGGGCGGTTGGGGGGATGGAGATGGGAGAGGGGAAGGGGAGGGGGAGGGGATGAGGGGAGGGGAAGGAGGGGGGGAAGGGGGGGAGGGAGGGAGGATAAGGGCGGTTGGGGGGGATGGAGTGGGGGAGAGGGGAAGAGGGGAGGGAGAGGGGGAGGGGAGGGGAGCGAGGGAGAAGGGGGAGGGAGGGAGGATAAGGGCGGTTGGGGGGGGGATAGAGTAAGGGAGAGGGGAAGGGGAGGGGAGGAGGGATGAGGGGGAGGGGAAGGAGGGGGGAAGGGGGGAGGGAGGGAGGATAAGGGCGGTTGGAGGGGGATGGAGTAGGGAGAGGGAAGGGGAGGGGCAGGGGATGAGGGGGAGGGAAGGAGGGGGGAAGGGGGGAGGGAGGGAGGATAAGGGCGGTTGGGGGGGATGGAGATGGGAGAGGGGAAGGGGAGGGGAGGAGGGGATGAGGGGGAGGGGAGGAAGGGGGAAGGGGGGAGGGAGGGAGGATAAGGGCGGTTGGGGGGGATGGAGTGGGGAGAGGGGAAGGGGGAGGGGAGGAGGGGGAGGGAGCGAGGAGAAGGGGGAGGGAGGAGGATAAGGGCGGTTGGGGGGGATGGAGTAAGGGAGAGGGGAAGGGGGAGGGGAGGAGGGGGAGGGGAGGAAGGGGGAAGGGGGGAGGAGGGAGGATAAGGGCGGTTGGGGGGATGGAGTAAGGGAGAGGGGAAGGGGGAGGGGGAGGAGGGGGAGGGAGGAAGGGGGAAGGGGGGAGGGAGGGAGGTAAGGGCGGTTGGGGGGGGGATGGAGTGGGGGAGAGGGGAAGAGGGGAGGGGGAGGAGTGGAGAGAGGGGAGGGGGGGAGGAGAAGGTGCTGCACCAATGCAGGAGTGGTTTGGGCCCAACGGATCCAGTTGGTGTAGTTTGTTCTATACCTCTCTACAACACCAACTATATCTCCCGCTTCCCTTTCCCCTGACTTTCCGTCTGAAGAAGGGTCTCAATAGACAATAGACAATAGACAATAGGTGCAGGAGTAGGCCATTCAGCCCTTCGAGCCAGCACCGCCATTCAATGCGATCATGGCTGATCACTCTCAATCAGTACCCCGTTCCTGCCTTCTCCCCATAACCCCTCACTCCACTATCCTTAAGAGCTCCATCCAGCTCTCTCTTGAAAGCATCCAACGAACTGGCCTCCACTGCCTTCTGAGGCAGAGAATTCCACACCTTCACCACCCTCTGACTGAAAAAGTTCTTCCTCATCTCCGTTCTAAATGGCCTACCCCTTATTCTCAAACTGTGGCCCCTTGTTCTGGACTCCCCCAACATTGGGAACATGTTATCTGCCTCTAATGTGTCCAATCCCCTAATTATCTTATATGTTTCAGTAAGATCCCCCCTCACCCGTTCCTTTTCTCCAGAGATGCTGCCTGTCCCGCTGAGTTACTCCAGCATTTTGTGTCCATCTTCGGTTGAAACCAGCATTTCCAGTTCCTTCAGACACATTCTACCATTTTAATCCTGTCAAACTCAACCTCGCCTTTTGCTGAGTGACTTCTCCATTTAGAAGTTGTATTCAAAGACTCCACTATTCCAGAAGGGAGGGACAGAGGAAATATTGAAATCACCAACGCGAATATTCTTTCATCCCTTCATATCTATAAATCCATCGATCGAGGTCACGAGTGGGAGAGTCTAGGACCAGAGGTCGCAGCCTCAGAATTAAAGGACGTTCCTTTAGGAAGGAGATGAGGAGGAATTTCTTCAGTCAGAGGGTGGTGAATCTGTGGAATTCTTTGCCGCAGAAGGCTGTGGAGGCCAAGCCAGTGGGTATTTTAAAGGCAGAGATAGATAGATTCTTGATTAGTAGGAAAAAAAAACTGCAGATGCTGGTTTAAATCGGAGGTCGACACAAATGCTGGAGTAACTCAGCGGGTCAGGCAGCATCTCGGGAGAGAAGGAATGGTGACGTTTCGGGTCGATACCCTCTTTCACACTGATTCTTGATTAGCACGGGTGTCACGGGTGATGGGGAGAAGGCAAGAGAATGGGGTTAGGAGGGAGAGGTGGATCAGCCATGTTTCAGGGTAGACTTGATGGGCCGAATGGCCTAATTCTTCTCCTATCACGTATGACATAAGCTAGTTATCCTGACATCAGTAATCTGGAAAATGTTGGAGTCTGTTATAAAAAGGAAATAATAACAGGGCATTTAGATGTTCATTCAGCCTGTTAAATCTACGCTGACCATCAAAAACTAACCCAACATTAACCTAACTTTTTGATTCTCCTGATATTCTCATGACCCCACCTCTACACCCAGACCCAAACCTCCATCTGCAACTAGGTGTTGCCTACCAGTTAGCCTGCCAACCTCCACCTCATTGGGATTTGGAAGAAAACTAGAACATTCGGAAGAAACCCATGCAGTGATGGGCAGAACGTACAAACTCTACCCAGGCAACATCCAAGGGCAGCTAGATAGAGTTGGGTTAGACAGAGCTCTAGGGGCTGGTGGAATCAAGGGGTATGGGGAAAAGGCAGGCACGGGTTACTGATTGGGAACGATCAGCCATGATCACAATGAATGGTGGTGCTGGCTCGAAGGGCCGAATGGCCTCCTCCTGCACCTATTTTCTATGTTTCTCTTTTTTAATAATGTACTCTTTTATTGGCATTTCACAGCAAACACATTTCCATAAAACGAGTTTCCGGTATAAGGCTATATGTGTACATCGTCCACCTATGTTTGTCCTGAATTGCCTCTTTTTGTAATTTGTAACAGAGCAAACATAGAAACAGAAACACAGTAAAAACTACAAACACTTAGGGAGTGATCCTATATTTTCTATTCACAAAATACTGGAGTAACTCAGCGGGTCTGGCAGCATCTCAGGAGAGAAGGAATGGGTGACGTTTCGGGTCGAGACCCTTCTTCAGAAATATTTTCTGAACATAGAAATAGAAATATTTTCTATGGTTCTATGACAGGATCGAACCTGTCATGGCTGATCATTCTCAATCAGTCCCCCGTTCCTGCCTTCTCCCCATACCCCCTGACTCCGCTATCCTTAAGAGCTCTATCTAGCTCTCTCTTGAATGCATTCAGAGAATTGGCCTCCACTGCCTTCTGAGGCAGAGAATTCCACAGATTCACAACTCGCTGACTGAAAAAGTTTTTCCTCATCTCTGTTCTAAATGGCCTACCCCTTATTCTTAAACTGTGGCCCCTGGTTCTGGACTCCCCCAACATTGGGAACATGTTTCCTGCCTCCAACGTGTCCAACCCCTTAATAATCTTATATGTTTCGATAAGATCCCCTCTTATCATTCTAGGTCACAGGGAGAACATGCAAACTCCGTACAAACAAACACCTGGTGCCAGGTTTGAACCGGGCTCTCCTGGCACTGTAAGCGCTGTCAGGCAGCAATTCTATTGCTGCGTCACCGTGCCGCCCCTAGCAGAAAACAAGGAAATATCTCTGATAGAGCGAAGACACAGGACCGGATCGAATCTGGATTTCTGCTGCTTGAAAGCAGCAGCTCGGCCACGGGAGGCTATGGAGGCCAAGGTAGTGGATATTTTGAAGGCAGAGGTAGATGGATTCCTGACTGCCGTTTCCCCACCACGTGCCTCCCTTGTAACAAGCCGTGGCCTTCAACTATGACAGATGGAATAAAAGGTGGAAATCAATGGGATCATCCAATCTGGTAGAAAAAAAGATTAAGGGAGATGGTTTTTAAAATGGTGGACGTCGGTGTAGATTCAATGAAGCATGCTGCCTGGTTTCTGTGCAGCATCTTTCTATGACTCGAAGGCTCTTTGAGAGAAACAAAAGGTGGCCCAAATGAAATGCGTCACATTTTCACTAGGTTTGGCAGGGGAGATGCAGTAGTAGATAATAGACAATAGACAATAGGTGCAGGAGGAGGCCATTCGGCCCTTCAAGCCAGCACCGCAATTCAATGTGATCATGGCTGATCATTCTCAATCAGTACCCCGTTCCTGCCTTCTCCCCATACCCCCTGACTCCGCTATCCTTAAGAGCTCTATCCAGCTCTCTCTTGAATGCATTCAGAGAATTGGCCTCCACTGCCTTCTGAGGCAAAGAATTCCACAGATTCACAACTCTCTGACTGAAAAAGTTTTTCCTCATCTCAGTTCTAAATGGCCTACCCCTTATTCTTAAACTGTGGCCCCTTGTTCTGGACTCCCCCCAACATTGGGAGGATGTCCTAGGTCTCCTCCATTGTCAGAGTGAGGCCAAACGCAAATTGGACGAACAGCATCTCATATTTCGCTTGGGCAGCTTACAGCCCAGTGGTATGAACATTGATTTCTCCAACTTCAGGTAGCCCGGCATTCCCTCCCTCTCTATCCCTCCCCCACCCAAGTCGCACCATCTTCTCGTTTTCACCTAACAAACATCTAACAATGGTTTGCTTCCTTTATCATCATTACCTTATTGCATATCTTCCATTCATTGTTCTTTATCTCTCCACATCACCGTCTATATCTCTCGATTCCCTTGTCCCTAACCAGTCTGAAGAAGGGTCTCGACCCGAAACGTCACCCATTCCTTCTCTCCTACCAGCGCACGCTGCCCTCGGGACGGCTGCTACGGAGAGGAGACGGTTGCCCACCTCTTCGCAGAGTGTGGATTTGCCAAGAGAGTCTGGAGAGGTTTGCAGGGGTCCCTGTCACGATTTATTCCGAGCAGCTCCGTCGCAGAGGACTCTGTGATCTACGGACTGTTCCCAGGGACGCACGCATTCAGAGACTGACATCGAGTGCCGCTGGAAGGTCATCGACTCGGTGAAAGACGCTCTTTGGTCCGCCCGAGCTTTGTTGACCTCCCAGCGGAGCGAGCTGTCCGTCGGGGAATGTTGCCGACTGGCCCGCTGCAGACTGCAGGAGTACGTGCTGAGGGACGCACTGAAGCTCGGTGCAGCCAACGCTAAGGCCCTGTGGGGGAGGACCACAGTCTAGGGGCCTTCCGCTGCTGGACATGGGGGGCAGGGTGTGGTGGAGAGAGACGCCCCTCCAAATAAGGGAAGGGATTCTGTGTAAATATAGAAACATAGAAACATAGAAAATAGGTGCAGGAGTAGGCCATTCGGCCCTTCGAGCCTGCACCGCCATTCAATATGATCATGGCTGATCATCCAACTCAGTATCCTGTACCTGCCTTCTCTCGATACCCCCTAATCCCTTTAGCCATAAGGGCCACATCTAACTCCCTCTTAAATATAGCCAATGAACTGGCCTCAACTACCTTCTGTGGCAGAGAATTCCACAGATTCACCACTCTCTGTGTGAAAATAAACTTTCTCGTCTCGGTCCTTAAACTGTGACCCCTTGTTCTGGAACCCCAACATCGGGAACAATCTTCCTGCATCTAGCCTGTCCAACCCCTTAAGAATTTTGTAAGTTTCTATAAGATCCCCCTCAATCTTTTAAATTCCAGCGAGTACAAGCCGAGTCTATCCAGTCTTTCTTCATATGAAAGTCTTGCCATCCCAGGAATCACTCTGGTGAACCTTCTCTGTACTGCCTCTCTGACAAGAATGTCCTGACTCTGGTCCTAACTCCAGGCAATACCCCCTGACTCTGCTATCCTTAAGAGCTCTATCTAGCTCTCTCTTTTAGGGCAGAGATATTTTAAGGCAGCGATAGACAAATTCGTGATTGGAGCGTGTCCCTAACGCGTGTGGGATAGAGTTAGTGCGCGGGGATGGCCGGTCGGCACGGACTCGGTGGGCCGAAGGGCCTGTTTCCGCGCTGTATCTCTAAGCTAAGCTTAGCTCTCTATCCAAGTCTTGATGAGACTAGTGGCTAACTCTCCACAGGCCTTGTGACAGAGAACTCCAAAGATTTGTTATTCAGAAAAAAGTAATGATTACCATCTCCATCTTGAATAGTTGGCCAGCTGTTTTGAGACGGAGAAAGCCCTGCAGGGTAAACGTCAACTCTGCATTGACCCAGAAGACAAACACAAAAAGCTGTAGTAACTCAGCAGGACAGGCAGCATCTCTGGAGAGAATACTTTATTCCAGTAATAAATATTTACAAACCATTTTCTTTTCAAAAACTCCATCCGACATTCCCGGAGGTTATACATTCATTACAGATATTCATACGGGATACTGAGTTGGATGATCAGCCATGATCATATTGAATGGCGGTGCAGGCTCGAAGGGCCGAATGGTCTACTCCTGCACCTATTTTCTATGTCTATGTTTCTATGTATGGGGAGAAGGCAGGAACGGGGCACTGATTGAGAATGATCAGCCGTGATCACATTGAATGGCAGTGTGGCTCGAAGGGCCGAATGGCCTCCTCCTGCACCTATTGTCCATTGTCTATTGTTTATTGACAAGTTGTAATTTACCGAAGCCAATTAACCTCAAACCTGTGCGTCTTTGGAGTGTGGGAGGAAATCGGAGCACCCGGAGAAAACCCAGGCAGGTCACGTGGAGAACGTACAAACTCCGTGCAGACAGCGCCAGTAGTCAGGATCGATCCCGGGCTTCTGGCATTGTAAGGCAGCAACTCTACCGCTGCGCCACCACGCCATCCCATTATAGATATTGAGGGAAGAAAGAAGATTAGGTTTGGTGCAGGAAAATGGTGCTGAAGTAAAAGAAGAACCGTGCTCTTGTAGAATACAAGAACAGCACGAGGCCCCGAATGGCCTCCTCAACATAGAAACATGGAGAAAATAGGTGCAGGAGTAGGCCATTCAGCCCTTCGAGCCAGCACCGCCATTCAATATGGTCATGGCTAATCATCCGGAATCATATTATTTTTTTCATATTTCAGATACAGCGCCTTTTCGGCCCACCAAGTCCGTGCCGCCCAGCGATCCCCGCACACTAACACTATTAACACTATCCTACACACACTAGGGACAATTTTTACATTTACCCAGTCAATTAACCTACATACCTGTACGTCTTTGGAGTGTGGGAGGAAACCGAAGATCTCGGAGAAAACCCACGCAGGTCACGGGGAGAACGTACAAACTCCTTACAGTACAGCACCCGTAGTCAGGATCGAACCTGAGTCTCCGGCGCTGCATTCGCTGTAAAGCAGCAACTCTACCGTTGCGCTACCGTGCCGCCAATCAGTACCCCGTTCCTGCTAACTCCCCATACCCCTTAATCGAGACCCTTCCCCACACTGAGAGTCGGGGGGAGGGAGATTATAGAGATATGGAAGGGTAAGGTGTGAAAACACAGATCAAAGGGGACAGTGATCAACCCTCTCTTGAAAGCATCCGGTGAATTGGCCTCCACTGCCTTCCATGGCAGAGAATTCCACAGATTCACAACTCTCTGGGTGAAGAGGTTTTTCCTCGTCTCAGTCCTAAATGGCCTGCCCCTTATTCTTACACTGTGACCCCTGGTTCTGGACTCCCTCCTCTCAAGCTTTTATTTCGTCTGCTCTCTGTCGCTGCAGCAGCTGCCAGTATTTGTGTTACCAGAATTGGCTCCCTTGCATTAACTAATACATTAATTCCTTTGAACCAGCTGCCTTTCTAAACCCAGTGGTCTGCCTTTCCAGCAATAACAATTCTTAATCCATTATAGGATCTGAAAAAGACCATCTGAATGAGATACCCAGAGGGCATTATTTCCTTTGCCAAGAGGCAGTATTTGACCTCAATCTTTATATGCCTCTGTTAGAAAACCCTTTCGAAGGCAAGTAGTTTCCAATTACCTAAGCCTAAAGTGGTAGAGAATTTTAAAATGTAACAATGCCAACAGCAGAAGGCAGGCTTTCGTTGTTAGATTAGAGATACAGCGCGGAAACAGGCCCTTCGGCCCACTGAGTCCGCACCGACCAGCGATCTCCGCATGTTAACACTACCCTACGCACACTAGGGACAATTTACACTTATACGAAGTATACAAACCCAAGCCAATTAACCTACAAACCTGCCCGTCCTTGGAGTGTGGGAGGAAACCGAAGGTCTCGAAGGGCTGAATGGCCTCCTCCTGCACCTATTGTCTATTGTCTATTGTCTCCTCGTGACCCGCGTGGGTTTTCTCCGAGATCTTCGGTTTCCTCCCACACTTCAAAGACGTGCAGGTTTGTTGGTTAATTGGCCTGATATAAATGTAAAATTGTCCTAAGTGTGTGTGTAGGATAGTGTTAGTGTGCGGGGATCGCTGGTCGGTGCGGACTCGGTGGGCCGAAGGGCCTGTTTCTGCGCTGTATCTCTAAACTAAACTAAAACCAGCCTGAGGCAGAGAGCGCAAGACCTCCACAGTACTAATTTCATGATTAGGCCCGATGCCATATGCCTCAGTTAAAGAGAAGCAGATGGGACCTGTCAACGTGCAGCTGAAATGATGGTGTTGAAGGCAGAGTTTCAGATTTAGATTCATGGGGCAGCGTGGAAGTTTAAGGATGATGTGGAATAGAGTGGGGGAGGTTCATACATGGGACTCTCTTTACCACAGCCAGACTGAAACCAAGAAGTGGGCGAAAATGGGGAAAGAAACACAGAGAGCAGACAAAACGTACGTGCAGGTTGAAACCTATTGTCTATTGTCAATTGCTGGTTGAGGAAAAACCTTTTCAGTCAGAGAGTTGTGAATCTGTGGAATTCTCTGCCTCAGAAGGCAGCGGAGGCCAATTCTCTGAATGCATTCAAGAGAGAGCTGGATAGAGCTCTTAAGGATAGCGGAGTCAGGGGGTACGGGGAGAAGGCAGGAACGGAGTACTGATTGAGAATGATCAGCCATGATCACATTGAATGGCGGTGCTGGCTCGAAGGGCCGAATGGCCTCCTCCTGCACCTATTGTCTATTGTCTAAACCGAGGATAGACACAAAATGCCCGAGTAAACTCAGCGGGACAGTGCAGCATCTCTGGAGAGAAGGAATGGGTCGCGTTTCGGGTCTGAGGGAGGGTCTCGACCAGAAACGTCGCCCATTCCATCTCTCCAGATATGCTGCCTGTCCCGCTGAGTTACTCCGGTGTCTCTCTTCTGACCAAATACGGCAGAGGTGTCTTTCTGGTCAGAGCGCTGAAACTGAGAAACCGTATGGTTCGAAATAGAGATGCGAGACAAAGCAAATTGACCTTTGAATACGAGTTCTCTTACCACGGAAATTATTTGAAACCTGATTGTTGGAGACATGATATAAGTTAAAATAGGTTTAAACTAGTTTGAAATTATTATTGATCCAAATCTATACATTTCTAAGATTTTAGAAAAAGTGTATTATCTGCAAGAAATGTTCCCACAATTACGTAACCCCCACAATTAAAATGTGGATTACGGAAATGACCGAGACCTTGCATTTGGAAAAAATAAGGTTTGCCTTAATTGACAAACCAGATCTATTTTTAAAAATATGGTCTCCATTTATTGAATTTTTAAAAAAGTAAATGGGTTTGTCACAAAACTAAAATTTAAAACTAAAGTTAAAACTTGAGTACAACTATACTCATTAACTCCCGGATCCATCCCCATAATCTTTATATTTGTAACTCTCTTTTATCTTTGCTTTCTCTCTATTAGTTTATAGTCTTTTTTTCAGTCTCTTTTCATCTTTATTTTACCTTAAAAAAATTAAAAATTGAAGCTATGTAAGAATTCTATAACCAGTTTGTTGTTTATTATTATTTGTACATATGCTTTAAAAAATTAAAAATTAAAAAAAAAGAAATGTTCCCACAATTACTAGGAACTGTAGTTAATTGTTTCCTTTACTCTCTACTGACAATCCGTACATGTAGACACAAAGTGCTGGAGTAACTCAACAGGTCAGGCAGCATCTCTGGAGAGAAAGAACAGGCAATGTTTCAGAACCCTTCTTCAGACTGAACTGGGAGTCTAAAGACGGACCCAACCGGAAACGTCAACTATCCTTTTTCTCCAGAGATGCTCCCTGACACATTGAGTTTTAGTTTAGTTTAGTTTAGAGATTCAGCACAGAAGCAGGCCCTTCGGCCCTTCGAGTCCGCACCGACCAGCGATCCCCGCACATTAACACTATTGTACACACACTAGGGGCAATTTTTACACTTACCAAGCCAATTTACCCCCAATTTACCGACAGTACATATCTGTACGTCTTTGGAGTGCGGGAGGAAATCGAAGATTTTGGAGATTCCGGTCACGGGGAGAACGTACAAACTCCGTACAGACATCATCCGTAGTCAGGATCAAACCCAGGTAAGGCAGCAACTCTACCGCTGCACCACCGTGGCCACTCCCTTTTACTCCAGCACTTTGTGTCTGTCGTTGGTATAAACCTGCATCTGCAGTTCTTTGTTGACAATATCCACTTGAATGCAGATTGATCAAGGGTCATTAACCTGGCACTGGACCGCAAACTATGGAGCACCTATTGTTCGAGCACAAATGCAAAGCTGGGGACCCTTGCAGAGAACAATGATATTGCTAAGACTTGTGTTCAGCTTTGGCTGAAGCACAATATCTAGCATGTGTGGACACGATAAGGAGAAGAATTAACCTGACATATCTACTGGGGTTTGCCCACAGATGTTGCATGACCTTTTGAGTATTTCCAGCACTTTTTGTTTTGATTCAAAGACTCGCACTTATCAAGTTGATATCCACCTATAATTTGAGATCTGACAAAGATGCCGGCTGAGAAGCCATACTTGGAGGTGACAGGAGATATACACGTTAAATATTGGTCAGGAAACAATTAACTACAGTTCCTAGTAATTGTGGGAACATTTCTTGCATATAATACACTTTTTTTAAATCTTAGAAATGTATGGATTTGGGTCAATAATAATTTCAAACTATTTTAAACCTATTTTAACTTATATCATGTCTCCAACAATCTTGGTTTCAAATAATTTCCGTGGTAAGAGAACTCATATTCAAAGGTCAATTTGCTTTGTCTCACCTCTCATTTCGGGTTCGATGTAATCTGATTAGACAAGTGTCAGAAAAACCAAAACATTTGCATGAATATTGATATCTCCAACTTCAAGTAGCCCTTGCATCTCCCCTCTCTGTCCCTCCCTCATCCAAGTCGTACCAGCTTCAAAGTCATCTTGTTGAGTCTCATTGTCTGTAACTCGTTTTCACCTAGCCCATAGCTAACAATGGCCTGTGTCCTTTACCATTGTTTACTTTTTTGCAAATCTTTCATTCATTTGTTCTATATCTCTCTACATCACCGTCTGTATCCCTCGTTTCCCTTCCCCCTGACTCTCAGTCTGAAGAAGGCCCAAAACATCACCTATTCCTTCCTTCCAGAGAAGCTGTCCGATCAGCTGAGTTACTCCAGCTTTTTTCGGTTTAAACCAGCATCTGCAGTTACTTCCTACACATTGTAAACCTTAATCTATTTCAAGACGTAAATGGATTAAAGTCACAGAGACAGAGTCACATGGCATGGAAACAGGCCCTTCGGCCCAACTTTCCCATGCTGGCCAAGACGCCCCATCTGCATTAGTTCCATCTGCCCACATTTGGCCCATATCCTTCGAAACCTTTTCTATCAATGTACCTGAACAAATGTCTGGTTAAATGAAGTGTTTATCCTATTAACTGATACATGGCTTTATGTATTACTAGACCAAGTGGACCCGTTGGGCCCAAACCTCTCCTGCATTGGTGCAGCACCATGTCCTCCCCCCCTCCCCTGTCTCCTCAACCCCCCCTCCCTTCTCCCTTCTCCCCCCTTCCCCCCTCCCTCCCTCTTCCCCTCCCCCTCCCCTCCTTTTAAACTTAAAAATGTGAATAACTTTAAAAATATAACACCGATTTCAATAAAACTACTTGCATTATCATTAAAGTGACGACGGTGAGTAAGGTGGGCCTAAAATTGTGGCGCTGTCATGTACCGTTTTGGCTGAAGTTCAGTCACAAACAAGATAACAAACGAGAGTTTTAGTATATAGATTATTTTTCATTGCATTTTTTTTAGAGGGAAGTATGAAGTATGAGTTTGAATTATATTTGGTTCTACGGACTGCAAACCAAACCAGATCAAGGGCAATATTGCCCCAATGTTATGTGACTCTTTATTGAACGCTATGCGCGTAATAAGCAGTTGATCTGATTATTAACTTCACAAGTCCTGCTGAACTAACGAAATATTGAGGCAAGCCCAAAATTGGTAACAACTGTGACTCTTAAGGATTGGACTGGGAAAAAAAATGACATAAAAGAAGATGCTGGAAGAAAGACAGTTTTTCCGAATGGCATCAATTTAGAAAGAGTTGATTGACAATCATTACACGGCTGCTTTTGCAGAGAACGTGATCATGGGCTCAATGTCAAATTGTCAAATGAACCAACAGGTCAAAGGCGGTGCATCAAGTCGACTTGATGGGCCGAATGGCCTAATTCTGCTCCTATCACTTATGACTTTATGATCTTATGAGATTTACTGGCCCGGACCTCGGCCATCACCCTTTCCAGTTTCCGACACCGTACTCTGGTTTCCGTCTGTTATCTTTTCTTCCAGAGTTAAATGTTTATTTTGTACTCTTTGTACACTGATTTTTCTTAATATGAACCATTTATGATTTTTATTTTCACTCTATTCGTGCTTGCTGAGCAATCACCGAGTCCGTACCGACCAGCGATCTCGCACGCCAACGCTATCCTACACTAGGGCAGCACGGTGGCGCAGCGGTAGAGTTGCTGCCTTAGGGCGCCAGAGACCCGGGTTCGATCCCGACTACGGGCGCTGTCTGTACGGAGTTTGTACGTTCTCCGCGTGACCTGCTTGGGTTTTCTCCGTGAACTTCGGTTTCCTCCCACACTCCAAAGACGTGCAGGTTTGCAGGTTAATTGGCTTGGCATAAATGTAAAAATTGCCTCTAGTTTAGTTTTTTAGTTTAGTTTAGTTTAGAGATACAGCGCGGAAAGAGGCCCTTCGGCCCACCGGGTCCGCGCCGACCAGCGATCTCCGCACATTAACACTATCGTGCACACACTAGTTTTACATTTATACCAAAACCAAGGGGAGAACGCACAGACTCCGTACAGACAGCACCCGTAGTCAGGATTGAACCCGGGTCAATGGCGCTATAAGCGCCGTAAGGCAGCAACTCTACCGCTGCGCCACTGTGCCGCCCACGAGTGTAGGATAGTGTTGAAGTGCAGGGATCGCTGGTCGGTGTGTACCCGGTGATTGCTGATGACCAGCAAGCACGAATCCGGTGAAAATAAAAATGATAAATGGTTCATATTAAAAAAAATCAGTGCACAGAGTACAAAATAAATATTTAACTCTGGAAGAAAAGATAACAGATGGAAACCAGAGTCAGGAAGTGGAGGGAGTGATGGGCGAGGTTAGGGCCAGTAAATCTCATAAGGTCATAAGTGATCGGAGCAGAATTAGGCCATTCTGCCCATCAAGTCTACTCCGCCATTCAATCGTGGCTGATCTATCTCTCCCTCCTAACCCCATTCTCTTGCCTTCTCCCCATAACCTCTGACTAACCTGTACTAATCAAGAATCTATCTCTGCCTTAAAAATACCCACTGACCTGGCCTCTACAGCCTTCCACAGCAAATAATTCCACAGGTGCACCACCCTCTGACTAAAGAAACTCCCCCTCAGGTCGGCCGACTTGGGGCTACAGACTATCCCGCGGTCTAGGCTTAAGCTCAGGGGTGACCGCGCTTTTGCGGTTGCAGCTCCTAGACTGTGGAACAGCATCCTCTCCCCATCAGAACTGCCCCTCCATCGACTCCTTTAAGTCCAGGCTCAAACCCTATTTCTACTCCCTAGCGTTTGAGGCCCTCTGAGGGGGCGCTGTGAACTGTTTATGTATGTGCTGTTATGTTTGTGTGCCATTGTATGTTCGTTCTTAGTACCTGAACTGATGTACAGCACTTTGGTCAACGTGGGTTGTTTTTAAATGTGCTATACAAATAAAATTGACTTGACTTGACTTGACTTGACCTCTTTCCTAAAGGAACGTTATTTAATTCTGAGGCTGTGCCCTCTGCTCCTAGACTCCCCCACTGGTGGAAACATCCTCTCCACGTCCACTCTATCCAAGCCTTTCACTATTCGGTCTCCAAGTTTCAATGAAGGTCTCCCCTCATCCTTCTAAACTCCAGCGAGTACAGGCCCAGTGCCATCAAACGCTCTCAAAAGATCTCAAAGGAAAGACAAGCAGAGAGAGGTGAAGGTATGGCTGATCTATCTCTCCCTCCTGACCCCGTTCTCCTGCCTTCTCCCCATAACCCCTGACACCCGTACTAATCAAGAATCTATCTATCTCTGCTTTAAAAACATCCATTAAAGATAGAGGAACAGATGTGTAGCCATAAGTTCATAAGTTATAGGAGCAGAATTAGGCCCTTCGGCCATCAAGTTTATTCTGCCATTCAATCATTATGTATGTATGTATGTATGTATGTATGTATGTATGTATGTATGTATGTATGTATGTATGTATGTATGTATGTATGTATGTATGTATGTATGTATGAATGTATGTCACGTGTGGCGGCGCCTAACGGCTGCGGCTCGCTGGCAGTCTGTTCGTCTTTTTTCCTTTTTTTTTGTTGTGTGTCGGTGTTGGGATGGTTTTTGTTTTTGTTTTTTGGCTGTGTATATGTGGGGTGTGGGGGAAACCTTTCTTTTTTAGGTCTCTTCTTTTTTAGGTCTCTTCCTCACGGCGCGGGGCGCGGCTCGGCCGCGGGGCCTTCCATCGCCCGCGGGGCCTTCCATCGCCCGGTGCGGCTCGGCCACTGGACTTAACAGTGCCCGGCGCGGCTCGGCCGCGGGACCTAACATCGCCCGGCGCGGCTCGGCCGCGGGACTTAGCAGCGCACGGTACGGCCGCGGGGTCTTCCATCGCCCAGCTCGGCCACGGGACATTTCAGCACCCGGTACAGCTCGGCCGCGGGGCCTTCAATCGCCCGGCTCGGCCGCGGGACGTTTCAGCGCCCGGTGCGGCTCGGCTCGGCCGCGGGGACTGTGCGGGTCGGTCGGGGATGAGCTGTCTGTCCGTGGGCGTGGGGAAGAGAGTGGAAGTTTTGTTGCCTCCATCACAGTGAAGGGGTGTTTGGAGTCACTGTGATGGACGTTTGTATTGGGGTCATGTGTCTTGTGTTCTTTTTTTTTGTGTGACTGCTATGTAATTTCGTTCGGTACCTTGGTACCGAATGACAAATAAAGCTCTGTATTCTGTATTCCGTATGTATGTATGTATGTATGTACGTATGTATGTATGTATGTATGTATGTATGTATGTATGTATGTATGTATGTATGTATGTATGTATGTATGTATGTATGTATGTATGTATGTATGTATGTATGTATGTATGTATGTATGTATGTATGTATGTATGTATGTATGTATGTATGTATGTATGTATGTATTTCACAAAATGCTGGAGTAACTCAGCAGGTCAGGCAGCATCTCAGTCTGAAGAAGGGTATCGACCCGAAACGTCACCCATTCCTTCTCTCCTGAGATGCTGCCTGACCTGCTGAGTTACTCCAGCATTTTGTGAAATAAATACCTTCGATTTGTACCAGCATCTGGAGTTATTTTCTTAGACTATGTGTGTAGGTATGTGTGTAGGTATGTATGTATGTATGTATGTATGTATGTATGTATGTATGTATGTATGTATGTATGTATGTATGTATGTATGTATGTATGTATGTATGTATGTATGTATGTATGTATGTATGTATGTATGTATGTATGTATGTATGTATGTATGTATGTATGTATGTGTGTGTGTGTGTGTGTGTGTGTGTGTGTGTGTGTGTGTATGTGTGTGTATGTGTGTGTGTATGTATGTGTGTATGTATGTGTGTATGTATGTGTGTATGTATGTGTGTATGTATGTGTGTATGTATGTATGTGTGTATGTATGTGTGTATGTATGTGTGTATGTATGTGTGTATGTATGTATGTATGTATGTGTGTATGTATGTGTGTATGTATGTGTGTATGTATGTGTGTATGTATGTGTGTATGTATGTGTGTATGTATGTGTGTATAGGCCCAGTCTGTCTTGTCCATGAACAGGAAGAAGTACTCGGGTCACCCTCTCTCAGGAATGCCTGGGTTTTGTGGGCAGTAGGCTGACAAGGATCAAGTGGCCAACCCATATCAGCTAACAGGACCCAGCTTACCCACTGACGCTGGGGACAGACACAAAATGCTGGAGTAACTCAGCGGGACGGGCAGCATCTCTGGAGAGAAGGGATGGGTGACGTTTCAGGTCAAGACCCTTCTTCAGACTGTTGCTGGGAGTAGCCTGGCCTGTCAGCCAGTGACAGGGATGAGAGCGACATTTGAGTGAGGGGGTGGGGGGGGGGGGGGGACTGTCACAATATCCATTATTCATGATTTGCTCTTCCTAAGGGACCCTTCTTTGCCTTGCCTTCTTTAGCTGCGGCATTCTCCCCTTTTACAAGCTGTTAGTTTTTTGTTCTAGTTTTAGAGATACAGCACGGAGACAGGTCCTTCGGCCCACCGTGTCCGCACCAGCCCAGCGATCCCCGCACATTAACACTATCCTACACGCACTAGGGACAATGTACATTTTGGAGTGTGGGAGGAATCCGAAGATCACGCAGAAAACCCACGCAGGTCACGGGGAGAAGGCACTAACTCCGCATAAACAAGCACCCGTAGTCTGGATCGAACCCGGGTCTCCGGCGCTGCAAGGAGGCATCTCCACCACTGTGCCACCGTGCCGCCCTAACTCACTAAAATTCACTCTTGGCTGAGGCTTCAAAAGTGAACCATAACAGGCAAAGCAAGGGGAAATCAAGAACCAGTGTCTGCAATGGGATAAGCAAGGCCAATTATTGTAAAATATCATGGAGAAAAAAGCTGTACATAAGCAATAACCCCCACATAAAACATTTCTTCACACAGAGAGTGGTGAGTCTGTGGAATTCTCTGCCACAGAAGGTAGTTGAGACCAGTTCATTGGATATATTTAAGAGGGAGTTAGATGTGGCCCTTGTGGCTAAAGGGATCAGGGGGTATGGAGAGAAGGCAGGTACGGGTTACTGAGCTGGATGATCAGCCATGATCATATTGAATGGCGGTGCAGGCTCGATGGGCCGAATGGCCTACTCCTGCACCTATTTTCTATGTTTCTATGTTTCTATGACATGTGCAACTGCTCCATGTATATAAACGGGACGAGCAATTTAACAATGTTAGCAACTGTTTAGACATGCACCAACAAGAGGCAATTTGCCTGAGTCTCTGCGACCTTTTGTTACAGATCTCTTGTTCATTGATCACAGATTCTGAAATTCTGCATTGGCCTCTCTCTCGGGCCCGATTGCAAAATTGCCTGAATTTAAGTGGAAGGGGTGACGTCGGCATTTTGGCATCTTGCCCATATTTTCATGGAATGGTTCTTGAGGTCCATGGATCTACTGTGGTCTATGCCAATGCAATGCCCTCCTGCTGGGCACGCAATGGTGAGTGTTGGGTGGCATGTGAGCATGTGGGAGGAAGCTTTTTCACCCAGGGAGTTGTGAGTTTGTGGAATTCTCAGCCACAGAGGGCAGTGGAGGCCAGGTCACTGTATGGATTTGGGAGAGAGTTGGATAGAGCTCTAGGGGCTAGTGGAATCAAGGGATATGGGGAGAAGGCAGGCACGGGTTACTGATTGTGGACGATCAGCCATGATCACAGGGTACATACAGTGCCTTGGTGAGACCACACCTGGAGTATTGCGTACAGTTTTGGTCTCCTAATCTGAGGAAATACATTCTTGCCATAGAGGGAGTACAGAGAAGGTTCACCAGATTGATTCCTGGGATGGCAGGACTTTCATATGAAGAAAGACTGGATAGACTCGGCTTGTACTCGCTGGAATTTAGAAGATTGAGAGGGGATCTTATAGAAACTTACAAAATTCTTAAGGGGTTGGACAGGCTAGATGCAGGAAGATTGTTCCCGATGTTGGGGAAGTCCAGAACAAGGGGTCACAGTTTAAGGATAAGGGGGAAGTCTTTTAGGACCGAGATGAGAAAGTTTTTTTTCACACAGAGAGTGGTGAATCTGTGGAATTCTCTGCCACAGAGGGTAGATGAGGCCAGTTCATTGGCTATATTTAAGAGGGAGTTAGATGTGGTCCTTGTGGCTAAAGGGATCAGGGGGTATGGAGAGAAGGCAGGTACAGGATACTGAGTTGGATGATCAGCCATGATCATATTGAATGGCGGTGCAGGCTCGAAGGGCCGAATGGCCTACTCCTGCACCTATTTTCTATGATTCTATGTTTCTATGTTTCTATGAATGGCGGTGCTGGCTCGAAGGGCCGAATGGCATCCTCCTGCACCTATTTTCTATGTTTCTATGTTTCTAATAGCGTGGCACTAATGCTGCCTTGCTGGGGTGCATGAATGGCCCCAATCTCCTTCAATGTTGTTTTTGTTACAATAATGCAATCATTGTTCACACTGAGTTTACATATAACCTAGAACAGTGTATCACAAGAACATGCCCTCAAACCCACAAGATAGACACAAAATGCTGGAGTAACTCAGCGGGACAGGCGGCATCTCTGGATAGAAGGAATGGGTGACGTTTTAGGTCGGGACCCTTCTTCAGACTGGTCTTGACCCGAAACGTCACCCATTCCTACTCTCCAGAGATGCTGCCTGTCCCGCTGAGTTACTCCGGCATTTTGGCCCTATGTTTAAACCAGCACCTGCAGTTCCTTCCTGCACCCTTCAACCCACGATGCCTACGTTACACATGATGCAAAGGCCAACTCTTATCTGCCCGCACAAAATCCATAGCCCTCTATTCCCTGCATATCTATATGCCTATCCAAAGGACTCTTCAGTGGGTAGCCTCCCTGACTGCAGTTTCCCCCTGCGCAGGTTCAAGGAAGACTGAGCCACTGGGAGAAACCTGAGAGCACCAGCTCCACCAGATTGGACTGCCAGGAAGAAGCCCTAGACAGTCAGCACCTCTTTACAGGCCCTTCGGCCCACCGAGTCCGCACCGACCAGCAATCCCCGCACATTAACACCATCCTACACACACTAGGGACAATTTACACATACACCAATAGACAATAGACAATAGACAATAGGTGCAGGAGTAGGCCATTCAGCCCTTCGAGCCAGCACCGCCATTCAATGCGATCATGGCTGATCACTCTCAATCAGTACCCCGTTCCTGCCTTCTCCCCATACCCCCTCACTCCGCTATCCTTAAGAGTTCTATCCAGCTCTCTCTTGAAAGCATCCAACGAACTGGCCTCCACTGCCTTCTGAGGCAGAGAATTCCACACCTTCACCACCCTCTGACTGAAAAAGTCATTTAACCTACATAGATTTAGATTTAGAGATACAGCGCAGAAACAGGCCCTTTGGCCCACCGTGTCCGCGCCGCCCAGCGATCCCCGCACACTAACACTATCCTACACCCACTAGGGACAATTTTTACATTTGCCCAGCCAATTAACCTACAAACCTTTACGTCTTTGGAGTGTGGGAGGAAACCGAAGATCTCGGGGAAAACCCAGATGGTCACAGGGAGAACGTACAAACTCCGTACAGACGGCGCCCGTAGTCAGGATCGAACCCGGGTCTCCGACGCTGCATTCGCTGTAAGGCAGCAACTCTACCGCTGCGCCACCGTGGCTAAATGTTCATAACCATGTTCATTTAAATGTTCATTTAATCTGTTAACCATTCTGCAGCTCATGTTAGTTAAAGTAACTGTGCTATCTCTAAATTTATGATGGTTTAAAGTTTAAAGTTTATCCAATAAAGTCGTAATCTATATACTCTCGTTTCTTTGTTTGTTTGTTTGTTCCGGTACTACAGCCAAAACGGTACACGATAGTGCGACAATTTTAGGCCCACTTTACTCACCGTCGTCCCTTTGGTGCTAATGGAAGAAGTTTCATTGAAATTGGTCTTATATTTTTTGTTATTCCCATTTTAAAGTTTAAATCTATCTCCTATGGAGGGAGAGAGGAGGAGGGAGGGAGGGGGCGGAGGTAAGGAGGGGGGGAGGGAGGGGGGTTGAGGGGGATGGAGTGGGGGGAGGGGAAGGGGGAGGTGAGAGGGGAGGGGGGAGGGAGGGGGAGGGAGGGGAGGGAGGGATGGTGGGAGGGGGGAGAGGGGAGGGGGAGTGGGTGGGAGAGGGGAGGGGGGAATGGGGGGAGAGGGGAGGGGGGAATGGGGGGGAGAGTTTATCCTTTTAGTTTAGTTTAGTTTAGTTTAGTTTAGTTTAGTTTAGTTTAGTTTAGTTTAGTTTAGTTTAGTTTAGTTTAGTTTAGTTTAGTTTAGTTTAGTTTAGTTTAGTTTAGTTTAGTTTAGTGATACAGCCGGAAACAGGCCCTTTGTCCCGCCGGGCCCGCACCGACCAGCGATCCCCGCACATTAGCACTATCCTACCCACACTAGCGACAATTTACAATTAACCTACAATCCCGTAAGAATTTGGAGCGTGGGAGGAAACCGAAGATCTCGGAGAAACCCCACGCAGGTCACGGGGAGAACGTACAAACTCCGTACAGGCAGCACCCGTAGTCGGGATGGAACCCGGGTCTCCGGCGCTGCAAGCGCTGTAAGGCAGCAACTCTACCGCTGGGCCACCGTGCCGCTCTACACCAGCATCTGCAGTTCCTTCCCACACACGTGAAAACAGGAAGTATCTTGTGCAACCTGTGTTCCATCAGAGATTGTGATCACCAGTTCCTCCACATTGGGAAACTGATTTCCTTTCACATTGTCACCGTTCTTCCGATGGTAGCGACAGAAAAGACCATTTCCCCACAGTTGCAATTGCACTAAAGAGTAAAGCTTCATTGGGAAACACAACTTGTTATGTGTTTGATTCTAAACTGTGAAACTATCTTATCCAACCTTAAAGGGAGTGCAGTGCCTTTGCACTGCCGATAGACACAACAAGCTGATCAGACTCCATCAGACCGCTGAGTTACTCCAGCTTTTGGTGTCCATCTCCGGTTTAAACCAGCTTCTGCAGTCCCTTCCTAGACCTTTCATCTGATACCTTTGTGTGAAATTTAGGAAATAAACTGAGCATCAGAGCTTTGAGTATGAGTTGTGACGTTACGTTACAGTTGTACAATGATTGGTGAGACCGCACCTGGAGTCCTGTGTGCAGTTCTTCCTACTATACTAGAGGAAGGATGGGGACTAAGATGGCGGGGGTGCAGAGGAGATCCACAAGGATGTTGTTGGGGTGGGAGGCCTTGAGATTCAACGGGTGACTAGATTAGGGTTGCCAACTATCTCACTCCCAAATAAGGGACAAGGTGACGTCATCGCTCCGCGCCCCACGTGACCTCACCCAGCCAGCGGCCACGTGCTCCCGCTCCACCAATGGCGGCCGCTCGGGCCGGGAGGCGGGTTGCTAGGCAACCTCCATTAGGCAGCGCCCGGGCCTCCGGACCTATAGTGTCCGGACCTACATTGTCCGTACCTACAGTGTCCGGACCTACACTGTACGGACCTACACTGACCGGACCTACACTGTACGGACCTACACTGTCCGGACCTACACTGTCCGGACCTACACTGTCCGGACCTACACTGTCCGGACCTACACTGTCCGGACCTACACTGTCCGGACCTACACTGTCCGGACCTACACTGTCCGGACCTACACTGTCCGGATCTACAGCATCCGGACCAACAGCGTCTGGGCCTACAGTGTCCCGCGAGCCTAATAGGGGACAAGGGCGGTCCTGTACGGGGCAAACCAATTTAGCACAAAATACGGAATGTTCCGGCTAATACGGGACAGTTGGCAACCATAGACTAGATTGACTGGGACTCTTTTTTACTGGGGTGGATGAAGTTAGAACACAACAAAGGCTTTTGACAATACATGACAATAAATTAAACTCAAATTCAAACTCAAAGAGACTGATGCTGGAATCTCTGTTGTCCAGGTGCTCCAGAGATAGTCATAGAGTCATAGAGTGATACAGTGTGAAAACAGGCCCTTCAGCCCAACCTGCCCACACTGGCCAACATGTCCCAGCTACACTAGTCCCACCTGCCCGCGATTGGTCCATATCCCTCCAAACCTGTCCTATTAATGTACCCGTCCAACTGTTTCTTAAATGTTGGGATAGTCCCAGCCTCAACTACCTCCTCTGGCAGCTCGCTCCATACACCCACCACCCTTTGTGTGAAAAAGTTACCCCTCAGATTCCTATTAAATATTTTCCCCTTCACCTTGAACCTATGTCCTCTGGTCCTCGATTCCCCTACTCTGGGCAAGAGACTCCGTGTATCTACCCGATCCATTCCTCTCATGATTTTTTCCACCTCTATAAGATCACCCCTCATCCTCCTGTGCTCCAGGGAATAGAGATCCAGCCTACTCAACCTCTCCCTATAGCTCACACCATCTAGTCCTGGCAACATCCTCGGAAATCTTCTCTGAACCCTTTCAAGCTTCATAATATCTTTCCTATAACATGGTGCCCAGAACTGAACACAATATTCTAAATGTGGTCTCACCAACGTCTCAAACAACTGCAACATGACCTCCCAACTTCTATACTCAATACTCTGATGAAGGCCAAAGTGCCAAAAACCTTTTTGACCACCTTATCTACCTGCGACTTGACCTTCGAGGAACCGTGCACCTGCACTCTTAGATCCCTCTGCTCTACAACACTCCCCAGAGGCCTACCATTCACTGTGTGGGTCCTGCCCTTGTTGGACCTCCCACAATGCAACACTACACACTTCTCTGTATTAAATTCCATCAACCATTCCTCAGCCCACCAGGCCAATCGATCCAGATCCTGCTGCAATCGTTCACAACCAACTTCACTGTCTAATATAGAGGATGATTCGACTTTATTGCCTTCCATCACAGTGAGGAATGTGGGGAATCCGCTGTGGTGGATGTCTATGTTAACTTTTATGTAGCCGTGTGTCTTGTTGCTTTCTTTAGTATGGCTGTATGGTAATCCGAGTTTCACTGTGCCTTAATTGGTACACGTGACAATAAACAGACCTTTGAACCTTTGAACCTTATCTGTAAAACCACCCACTTTCGTAACATCGGCAAACTTGCTAATCTTGCCCTGTATGTTCTCATCCAAATCATTGATGTAGATGACAAACAGTAACGGGCCCAGCACCGAACCCTGAGGCACACCACTGGTCAAAGGCCTCCAGTCCGAGAAGCAACCTTCCACCATCACCCTCTGCTTCCTTCTATGGAACCAATTTTCTACCCATTCAGCCATCTCTCCTTGGAACCCTTGCGATCTAACCTTCCAGAGCAGCCGACCATGTGGAACCTTGTCGAACGCCTTGCTTAAGTCCATGTATACAACATCTACAGCTCTGCCCTCATCGACCTTTTTAGTCACGTCTTCAAAAAAAATCAATCAGGTTTGTGAGACACGACCTCCCACGTACAAAACCATGCTGACTGTCCCTAATCAGCCCTTGCCCGTCCAAATGCCTGTATATCCTATCCCTCAGTATACTCTCCAGTAACTTACCAACTACAGATGTTAAGCTCACCGTCCTATAGTTCCTAGCATTTTCCCTGCAGCCCTTCTTGAAAAGAGGTACAACATTTGCCACCCTCCAGTCTTCCGGCACCTCTCCTGTATTTAAAGACTGTTGAACTGTTGAAATTTCAACCAGGGCTCCCGCAATTTCCGCTCGAGTTTCCCAAAATGTCCACAGATATATCTGATCAGGCCCTGGAGATTTGTCTACCTTCGTGCACGACAGTACCTTCAGTATTTTTTCGACCGTGACACTGACTGCTCTCAAGACGCTTCCATTGACTGCCCCGAGTTCCTCCGCCCTCCTGTCTTTCTCCTCGGTAAATACAGAGGAGAAATAATTATTGATTGTGATTGTTATGATTACCGTTGCATATTTCTGCTGGAAATAGACACAAAATGCTGGAGCAACTCAGCGGGGACAGACAGCATGGGCTTTCTCTCCAGAGATGCTGCCTTGTCCCGCTGAGTTACTCCAGCACTTTGTGTCTATCTTCGGTGTAAACCAGCGCCTGCGGTTCCTTCCCACACATCCTTTCTGCTGGATGTGGTAAGTGCTGCAAAATGCCATTTTGTTACTGTATTTCCCGCAAGGCTGACAGGATGTGGTAACACCAACAGTTCATTAATTTGTTACCTAGCCATCAGAGGCAAGGAGAGAGAGGTTTTTTTCTCTTTGCTCATTTTCCCCCCAGATTTAGTAAGTTACTTGACCAAGTCGACCCATATGGGCCCAAACCTCTCCAGCATTGGTGCAGCATCCTCTCCTCCCCCCCCCCCTCCCCCTCCACTCTCCCCCCTCCTCTCCCCTCCCCCTCCCTTCCTCCCCCCTCCCTCCCCTCCCTCCTCCCCTCCCCCTCCCTCCATCCCCTCCCTCATTTCCCCCCCCTCCCCCTCCCCTCTCCCCCCTCCTCTCCCCCTCCCCCTCCCCCTCCCTTCCTCCCCTCCTCCCTCCCCTCCCTCCTCCCCTCCCCCTCCCTCCCTTTTCCCCCTCCCTCCTCTCCCCTCCCTTCTCCCCCTCCCTCCATCCTTCCCCCCTCCCTCCCCTCCCTCTTCCCCTCCCTCCTCCCCTCCACCTCCCTCCATCCCCCTCCCTCCATTCCCCCCCTCCCCCTCCCCCTTCCCTTCCCCACCACTCCATCCCCCTCAACCCCCCCTTATCCCCCCTCCACCCCCTCCCTCCCTAGGAAGTAGATTTAAACTTTAAAATGTGAATAACTTTAAAAATATAACACCGATTTCAACGAAACTTCTTCCATTAGCACCAAAGTGATGACGGTGAGTAAGGTGGGCCTAAAATTGTTGCGTTATCGTGTACCGTTTTGGCTGTAGTTCAGGAACAAACAAACAAACAAACGAGAGTTTTAGTATAAAGATATTCAGTAAAAACTTAAATATTATTTATTCCAGATTTTTCACGCGTGCAGCTAAATATCCTGCAAAAAAATCCTATCCTTGCTGTTAAATGACTGGTATCTGTTCAGAAGAGATAGGAGCATGGAAAACAATCCTGGGCTGTGTGTGGTTCTTATCTCCATTCAGTGTCAAACTCCAGAACACACAAACAAGGACAGTCTCTGTCCAGTATTTCATATCATTTCATTTCAAAGCCTGCACGGTGGCGCAGCAGTAGAGTTGCTACCTTACAAGCGCCAGAGGCCCGGGTTCGATCTTAGCTGCGGGCGCCGTCTGTACGGAGTTTGTACGTTCTCCCCGTGACCTGCGTGGGTTTTCGCCAGGATCTTCGGTTTCCTCCCACACTCCAAAGACGTGGCTTGGTATAATTGTAAATTGTCCCTAATGGGTGTAGGGTAGTGTTAATGTGGGGGGATCGCTGGTCGGCACGGACTCGGTGGGCCGAAGGGCCTGTTTCCGCGCTGTATCTCCAAACCTAAAACTAAAAACTAAATTTCAAACTTCAATATCTGTAGCTGGAATTGACTTTGATTCTGCCTGACAGCGGCTTCCAATCCACCCCAGGCTGATGCTAAGCTTGTACTCGAGGAACTACACACCATCACCAACAGAAAGGAAGTACCCGAGGCTTTGTTCAGTCCAGTTCACTTTAGCTTAGTTTATTGTCACGTATACCGAGGTACAGTGAAAAGCATTTGTTGCGTGCTAACCAGCCAGCGGAAAGACAATACATGATCACAATCGAGCCATGCACAGTGTGCAGATACATATTAAGGCAATAACGTTAGTGCATGTATGTTAGCATTCATAGCAAGAGGATTTAAGTATAGGAGCAGGGAGGTTCTGCTGCAGTTGTACAGGGCCTTGGTGAGACCGCACCTGGAGTATTGTGTACAGTTTTGGTCTCCTAATCTGAGGAAAGACATTCTAGCCTTAGAGGGAGTACAGAGAAGGTTCACCAGATTGATCCCTGGGATGTCAGGACTTTCATATGAAGAAAGACTGGATAGACTAGGCTTATACTCGCTGGAATTTAGAAGACTGAGGGGGGATCTTATAGAAACATATAAAATTCTTAAGGGGTTGGAGAGGCTAGGTGCGGGAAGATTGTTCCCGATGTTGGGGAAGTCCAGAACCAGGGGTCACAGCTTAATGATAAGGGGGAAGTCTTTTAGGACCGAGATGAGAAAATATTTCTTCACACAGAGAGTGGTGAATCTGTGGAATTCTCTGCCACAGAAGGTAGTTGAGGCCAGTTCATTGGCTATATTTAAGAGGGAGTTAGATGTGACCCTTGTGGCTAAAGGGATCAGGGGGTATGGAGAGAAGGCAGGTACAGGTTACTGAGTTGAATGATCAGCCATGATCATATTGAATGGCGTTGCAGGCTCGATGGGCCGAATGGCCTACTCCTGCACCTATTTTCTATGTTTCTATGTTTCTATGTGTGGGGATCGCTGGTCGGTGCGGACTCGGTGGGCCGAATGGCCTGCTCCCGCACTGTATCTCTGAATCAATTCAAACTAAACACCTGCAGGGAAACGCTGACATAATGCCTCTTTCCTATTGCTATTGAGGGCGTGCAGCATAGGTTTACTATGTTAATTCCCGGAATGGTGGGACTGTCATATGTTGAAAGACCGGAGCGACTAGGCTTGTATACACTGGAATTTAGAAGGATGAGAGGAGATCTTATCGAAACGTATAAGATTATTAAGGGGTTAAACACGTTAGAGGCAGGAAACATGTTCCCAATGTTGGGGGAGTCCAGAACCAGGGGCCACAGTTTAAGAATAACGGGTAGGCCATTTAGAATGGAGATGAGGAAAAACCTTTTCAGTCAGAGAGTTGTAAATCTGTGGAATTCTCTGCCTCAGAAGGCAGTGGAGGCCAATTCTCTGGATGCTTTCAAGAGAGAGCTAGATAGAGCTCTTAAAGATAGTGGAGTCAGGGGGTATGGGGAGAAGGCAGGAACGGGGTACTGATTGAGAATGATAAGCCATGATCAAATTGAATGGTGGTGCTGGCTCGAAGGGCTGAATGGCCTCCTCCTGCACCTATTGTCTATTGTCTATTGTCTATTGTCTATAAAAGCCAGGGAGTTCAACCAGGCCAATCTCAAGAACATGCTGCCAAAACACCATCAGCACATCTCCTGCCCAACATGAGTCCCAAACATCCATGACCACTGCAATACAACCGTCAAAAACAAAATCTGCCCCATTCCCACACCGAACATTGGTGGATCTGATTAGCCGGCTGTGCTTCTGCTCCCAGCTTACAAACAGAAACTGAAGTGGGAAGCCCAGGTACACAAAGTCGTGCAACTGAGCCCATCCCACCACAACCGGAGAGCAGACCCGAACTACTATTGTTTTGTTTCGTGCCCTCTTACGATAAAGGTAAACTCAGCACAGATCAGTCGGAGAAGTAAGGCTCGAGTCCACTCGTGTTGGGAACAAAACCAGGGCCATCTTTATTCTTCAAGTCCCAGGACGCTGCCCGATTTACATAATTATATGCGCGAGTCTGAGCATATGCGAGAATGAGTACAGCTCATATGCATAAATTGCGTGGATATTGTCACAACTATCTACCTCAGTGGAGGCCCACGGACGATCCTTGATTGGATTTACTGGCTTTATCTTGCACTAAACGTTATTCACGTTATTCCCTTTATCATTTGGTACTAGGGTTGCCAACTGTCCCGTCTTAGCCGGGACATCCTATATTTTGGGTTACGTTGGTTTGTCTCGTATGGGACCGCCCTTGTCCCGTATTAGGGCCAGGGGGCACTTTAGGCCCAGACTCTGTAGGCCCGGACACTGTAGGCCCGGACACTGTAGGCCCGGGCACTGTAGGCCCGGATGCTGTAGGCCCGGACACTGTAGGCCCGGACGCTGTAGGGCCGGACACTGTAGGCCCGGATGCTGTAGGCCCGGACACTGTAGGCCCGACGCTGTAGGCCCGGACACTGTAGGCCCGGATGCTGTAAGCCCGGACACTGTAGGCCGCAACGCTGTAGGCCCTGACACTGTAGGCCCGGACGCTGTAGGCCCGGACAGTTTAGGTCTCGACACTCTGGGTTTCCGATATTTTAACTCTGGACAGTCTAGGTCTGGAGGCCCAGGCACAGCCTAATGGAGGTTGCGTGGCAACCCGCCTCTCAGCCCGGGCGGCCGCCATTGGTGGAGCGGGAGCACGTGGCCGCTGGCTGGGTGAGGTCACGTGGGGCGCGAGGCGGTGACGTCACCTTGTCCCGTATTTGGGAGTGAGATAGTTGGCAACCCTATTTGGTCGTGTTTGGTCCAGTTCTTTTAGCACTAATAAGTCTTGGCTTTAGTAGGTCCGCTCATGCACGGTGATTTCCGGTCATGCATTCATTACAACTAACATTCCCCATCTGTCATGCAGGACCACTTTAATCAATTTCTTTCACGGAGTGTGGACAGGTGTTGCACTAAAGGCTCACGGAAGCCAGCTGTCTCTCCAAACAAACCGCAGAGTGGAATGAATGTGCAGGAGGGTTTGATGCTCATGTAGATACAACCTGGAATTACAAACATGGCTGCTAACAATAGAAACAATGATAACATCGAAACATAGAAAATAGGTGCAGGAATAGGCCATTCGGACCTTCGAGCCAGCACCGCCATTCACTATGATCGTGGCTGAACATCCAGAATCAGTACCCCGTTCCTGCTTTCTCCCCATATCCCTTGAACAAGATGTGGAAAATCAATTGAACATGTAGCACTGTAATGAATAATATCAGAGTGCCAATTTTAACTTAAGTTCATAAGTGATAGGAGCAGAATTAGGCCATTCGTCCCATCAAGTCTACTCCGCCATTCAATTATGGCTCATCTATCGCTCCCGCCGAAACCCATTCTCCTGCCTTATCATATCATATCATACACATACAGCCGGAAACAGGCCTTTTCGGCCCACCAAGTCCGTGCCGCCCAGCGATCCCCGCACATTAACACTATCCTACACCCACTAGGGACAATTTTTACATTTACCCAGCCAATTAACCTACATACCTGTACGTCTTTGGGCTTTCTCCCCATAACCCCTGACACCCGTACTAATCAAGATTCTGTCGATCTCTACCTTAAAAATATCCATTAATTTGGCCTCCACAGCCTTCTGTGGCAAAGAATCCCACGGATTCACCACCCTCTGACTAAAGAAATTCCTCCTCATCTCTTTCCTAAACGAACGTCCTTTAATTCCGAGGCTATGACCTCTAGTCCTAGACTCTCCCACTAGTGGAAACATCCTCTCCACATCCAATCTATCCAAGCCTTTCACTGTCCGGTAAGCATCAATGAGGTCCCCCCCTCATCCTTCTAAACTCCAGCGAGTACAGGCCCATTGCCGACAAAGGCTCATCACATGTTAACCCACTCATTCCTGGGATCATTCTCGTAAACCTTCCTCAGATATGGGGCCCAAAATCAATTGTGGTGGAAGTCTTTAAGTGGAAGGATCTAGTTACTGTTATCAATAAGAATGTTGTTCAGTGAGGGTCAGGCATGACCACTAAGTGACTAGGAGCAAAGAACAATAAGACCAATAAGTGTGTATTAAGGGAAAAGTACGCAGCTTGCCGACAGAGGTGTACCGGTAAATCTTGCCCACAGCCCAGTCATAAGAATCCACAGATACTCCTTTTCAGTTTAGTTTCGAGATACAGCATGAAAACAGGCCCTTCGGCCCACCAAGTCCACACCGACCAGTGATCCCCGCACGATCCTACACACACACTGGGGACAATTTACATCTATACCAAGCCAATTAACCTACAAACCTGGGTACGTGGAATGAGCTGCCACAGGAGGTAACTGAGGCAGGGACAATAACAACATTTAAACGGCACTTGGACGGATGCATGGATAGGATGTGGACCAAATGCAGGCAAATGAATGCATTCAAGAGAGAGCTAGATAGAGCTCTTAAGGATAGCGGAGTCAGGGGGTATGGGGAGAAGGCAGGAATGGGGTACTGATCGAGAATGATCAGCCATGATCACATTGAATGGCGGTGCTGGCTCAAGGGGCCGAATGGCCTCCTTCTGCACCTATTGTCTATTGTCTATTGGAACTAGTTTAAATGGAGATAGACACAAAATGCTGGAGTAACTCAGCGGGGCAGGCAGCATTTCTGGGGAGAAGGTGTGGGTGACGTTTTGGGTCGAGACCTTTCTTCAGTTTAAATGGAGCATTTAGATCGTCACGACAGGTTGGACGTGCTGTTTGACTCTCTAACCGGGGTACACGAAGGTCATTGTTTCATTCGGATATGTTTTGAGAAGGCCTGCATTGACGTTTCATCGGAACTGTCTTTGGGCAGAACGGTGGCTCAGCGGTAGAGTTTCTGCCGTACAGCGCCTTAGACCCAGGTTTGATCCCGACTACGGGCGCCGTCTGTGCGGAGTTTGTACGTTCTCCCCGTGGCCTGCGCGGGTTTTCCCCGAGATCTTCGGTTTCCTCCTGCGCTCCAAAGACGAACAGGTTTGTAGGTGAAAATTGGCTCGGTGTAAATGTAAAACTGTCCCCAGTGTGTGCGGGTTGGTGTCAGTGTGCGGGGATCGCCGGTCGGCGCGGACTCGGTGGGCCGAAGGGCCTGTTTCCGCGCTGTACCTCTAAACTAAGCCGAACTTAGCTCCACTCTCCACAGCTGCTGCCTGACCTGCTGAGTACTTCCAGCATTTTCTATCTCTGAATTTCAGCATTTGTAGTACGCTTCCCATTGGAACGGAACAAAGGGAGGAATAGTTCAGAAAAGGAAATGTAACTGAAACGTAAACCTAAAGGTGCTTATTGGCCTGCTTTGAGTTCTGACTTCCAGGATTCACGGGATTCTATCTTTTATAATACCTGGAGTATTGCGTACAGTTTTGGTCTCCTAATCTGAGGAAAGACATTCTTGCCATAGAGGGAGTACCGAGAAGGTTCACCAGATTGATTCCTGGGATGGCAGGACTTTCATATGAAGAAAGACTGGATAGACTAGGCTTATACTCGCTGGAATTTAGAAGACTGAGGGGGGATCTTATTGAAACATATAAAATTCTTAAGGGGTTGGACAGGCTAGGTGCAGGAAGATTGTTCCCGATGTTGGGGAAGTCCAGAACAAGGGGTCACAGTTTAAGGATAAGGGGGAAGTCTTTTAGGACCGAGATGAGAAAGTTTTTTTTCACACAGAGAGTGGTGAATCTGTGGAATTCTCTGCCACAGAAGGTAGTTGAGGCCAGTTCATTGGCTATATTTAAGAGGGAGTTAGATGTGGCCCTTGTGGCTAAAGGGATCAGGGGGTATGGAGAGAAGGCAGGTATGGGATACTGAGTTGGATGATCAGCCATGATCATATTGAATGGCGGTGCAGGCTCGAAGGGCCGAATGGCCTACTCCTGCACCTATTTTCTATGTTTCGATGTTTCTATGTTTCTATGATATAATTAGGCCCCTTATGGCATTTGGTACTAAGTGTGTAATTTATCTGCAACATTGGTTTTTCATCCACTCCCTAAAACATTTGGGAACATCAGCTGGACGATGTAAAGACTTAACAGGACTGCCCTGTATTGATCGTAACTCAGAAAAACAGATGCGCTTTCACAAGTGAAACCAGCTTTCAGACCTAAAATGTCATGGGAATCAAATATCGCAAGGATGATTGGAAATCACCAGGAGGCTGAAGGCAACGAGGTGCTTTTAATGGACTGGTAATAAACATGTTCCCATCTGTTATTCAACCTTATTTCATCCAAATGATTGAACATTCGCAAGCTGGACACGGTCAAAAGAACTACTTCATGGTGACAATGGGGAAGTGACTACACGTGGGAAGGAACTGCAGATGCCGGTTTAAACCAAAAGATAGACACAAGGCAGCTGGAGTAACTCAGCGGGTCAGACAGCATCTCTGGAGAAAAGGAATAGGTGACGTTTCGTGCTGTGCCTCAGGGTTCGGTGCTGGGCCCGTTGCTGTTTGTCATCTACATCAATGATTTTGGATGAGAATGGACAAGGCAAGTTTGCAGATGATACAAAAGTGGGTGGTGTTGCAGATAGTGAAGATGGTTGTGAAAAATGGTCAAAAACAGACCAGTCAGGTTGAGTGGAGAGGCTATAGGAATGATGTCATTAAGATGGAAAGAGTCTAGAGATGATTTTTCAGGATGGAGCCAGGATTTGAGGAATGTAAAATCAAGAGGGGGTGCAGATACTTTGTAGATGGTGGCGCTGCAGTTTAGTTGCTGCCTTACTCGCTGTCTGTACGGAGTTTGTCCGTTCTCCCCGTGACCTGCCTGGGTTTTCTCCGAGACCTTCGGTTTCCTCCCACGCTCCAGAGACGTTGAGCTTTGTCGGTGAATTGGCTTGGGCTTGTATACTTGGTGTATGTGTAAATTGTCCTCAGCGTGTGTAGGATAGTGTTAATGTGCGGGGGTCGCTGGTCGGCGCGGAGTCGGTGGGCCGAAGGGCCTGTTTCCGCGCTGTATCTCTAAACTAAACTAAACTAGTCTTTTTCGCAGGGTGGAGAGCCAAGAAGCAGGGGGCATGGGTTTGTTCATAAGCCATTGTTCACATATAAAGCCCTAAATGGACATTCCCCCCCCTACATCAAAAATCTTCTAACCCACCTCTCTAACTCCAGGTCCCTCAGGTCGGCCGACTTGGGGCTACTCACTATCCCGCGGTCTAGGCTTAAGCTCAGGGGTGACCGCGCTTTTGCGGTTGCAGCTCCTAGACCGTGGAACAGCATCCCTCTCCCCATCAGAACTGCCCCCTCCATCGACTCCTTTAAGTCCAGGCTCAAAACCTATTTCTACTCCCTAGCGTTTGAGGCTCATTGAGGAGGCGCTGTGAACTGTTTTGTATGTGCTGTTATGTTTGCGTGCTACTGTATGTTTCATTTTTTTCCTTAGTACCTAATCAGATGTACAGCACTTTGGTCAACGTGGGTTGTTTTTAAATGTGCTATACAAATAAAATTGACTTGACTTGACTTGACTAAAGATGTCGTCCCGACCTCCTTACTTTAGGATTGTAGTTCCGATCTTCACAAGTTAAGGGTGTTGTCCTGAACTCCATAAATTAATGGTTTAGTTCCGATTCTTCATAAACTAAGGGTGTCGGCCTGATCTCTCAAATTACATCAATGCGATTCTTGCACTTTTTTGTTTATCTACACTTTTGTTGCAGCTGAAACACGATGACACTGTAATATTATATTCTGCACTCCGTTGTGCTCAAGGAAGGAGTGATCGAACTGGATCGCATACAAGCCAAGTTTTTCCACTGTGTCTCGGCGCAGAAAGGAGATTGAGAATCTTGTAACTTGGTGCCAAGACCAACAATCTCTCTCTCAATGTCAGCAAGACAAAGGAGATTATGGTTGACTTCAGAAAGCAAAGCTGAGGCAGAGAATTCCACAGATTTACAACTCTCTGACTGAAAAAGTTTTTCCTCATCTCCGTTCTAAATGGCCTACCCCTTATTCTTAAACTGAGTTACCCCAGCATTTAGCGTCTATCTTCGGTGTAAATCATTGTTTGCAGTTACATCGTACACATGGGAATAAGGTATTGAGATAGTAGGAGATAGTAGGGGATCAGCTATCTTTCTTTTGAATAGCGGAACAGGCTCGAAGGGCTGAATGGCAAATCTCTGCTCCAATTTCCAGTGTCTATACTTTAATCCTTAATGTACCTTTTCCAATCAATTTAGCTAGAATCACTCATGGACTTTCATCGCGTTTTAGAGGACATGATGACCATTCGAGAAATTTTGCTGGGAGTTCAAGAAATATAAAGTGGACAATACAATACAATACAATATATCTTTATTGTCATTGTACAGGGGTACAACGAGATTGGGAATGCGAGTGCATGGGACATGACATTTGTGCCCTCTCCACCCGTTCCAAACGTTCAGTTCAATAACTAGGATTCTGTGACACTATTCACAAAAAAGGGTCTCTCCGTTTCCAGGTTCCTCCTCCTTTCCCAATACCAACAAAATGAGATGAACTAATTGTGTAGGAAGGAACTGCAGATGCTGGTATAAACCAAAGATAGACACAATAAGCTGGAGTAACTCAGCGGGACAGGCAGCTTCTCTGGAGAGAAGGAACCGGTGACGTTTCGGGTCGAGACCCTAGTTATTTGTTGCTGATACTTGCTGTATTTTAAAACTGATGAGACGTTTGTCTAATTAATAGACTGGGTGTGCAGCGGTAGAGTTCATCATCATCATCATATATATACAGCCGGAAACAGGCCTTTTCGGCCCTCCAAGTCCGTGCCGCCCAGTGATCCCCGCACATTAACACTATCCTACACCCACTAGGGACAATTTTCATTTTATTTTATTTTTTTTTATTATTTTTTTTTTACATTTACCCAGCCAATTAACCTACATACCTGTACGTCTTTGGAGTTGTTGCCTTACAGCGCTTGCAGTGCCGGAGAGACCCGGGTTCGATCCCGACTACGGGCGCCGTCTGCACGGAGTTTGTACGTTCTCCCCGTGACCTGCGTGGGTTTTCTCCGGGATCTTCGGTTCCCTCCCACACCCCAAAGACGCACAGGTCCGTTGGTTTAATTGGCTTGGTGTAACTGTAAATTGTCCCGAGAGTGTGTTAGATAGTGTTAATGTGCGGTGTTCGCTGGTCGGTGCAGACTCGGTGGGTCGAAGGGCCTGGTTCTGCACTGTACCTCTAAACTTAAACTCAACTAAACTAAATAAGTCAATGCCCACATGAGAAACATTTGGCCCATGGTGTAAATGATTTGGACCAGCCTTGATGTTAAAAAATTAGTCTGTTCAATCATGTACATACATTGCATATTTCTTCCATTTGGTAAATCATTGTTTTTCTCAATGTTTGCGAACCATTTAATAATAATAATAATAATGTATTACATTTATATAGCGCTTTTCATATACTCAAAGACGCTTTACAGAGATTTAGAGAACATAGGGAAATGAATAAATAGATAAATAAGTAAATAAGTAAACGAACAGAGAAAGGAGACAGAAGGTGAGGTGACCTTCAGTGGTTGAAGGCAGTACTGAACAGGTGAGACTTCAGCGATGTTTTGAATGTGGTGAGTGTGGAGGAGTCTCTAACGGTTTGGGGTAGTGAGTTCCATAGGGTGGGAGCAGCGATGGAGAAAGCCCTGTCCCCCCAGGATCTAAGTTTGGTCCGGATGTGGGGGGATAGGAGATTGGCAGCAGCAGAGCGGAGGGTGCAGGTGGGAGTGTGCCTGTGGAGGAGGTCGTTCAGGTAGGATGGGGCCAGGTTATGGAGGGCTTTGTAGGTTATGAGGAGGATTTTGTACTGGATTCTCCAGTACAAAAGTCACTAGACCAAGTGGACCCGTTGGGCCCAAACCTCTCCTGCATTGGTGCAGCACCCTGTCCTCCCCCTCCCCCCTCCCCTCCCCTCCCCCTTCTCCCCCACTCCCCCCTTCCCCCCCTCCCTCCTCCCCCCTCCCCTCCCCCTCCCTTCCTTTTAAACTTTAAAATGTGAATCACTTTAAAAATATAACACCGATTTCAATAAAACTACTTGCATTATCACTAAAGTGACAATGGTGAGTGAGGTGGGCCTAAAATTGTCGTGCTGTCGTGAACCGTTTTGGCTGAAGTTCAGTCACAAACAAGATAACAAACGAGAGTTTTAGTATATAGATGATACAGTACAATAGACAATAGACAATAGACAATAGACAATAGACAATAGACAATAGACAATAGACAATAGACAATAGACAATAGACAATAGACAATAGACAATAGACAATAGACAATAGGTGAATAGTAGGTTCACCAGGTACAGAAGCCTTCTTTCCCTATTTTTATTTGAGGATTGCAATTGTTCAAAAATAATTATGTCATCCTGATTCACAAAGATATTTCTGTCCAATTCACATCTCTCAGTAATTATTTCAGTTTTAGTTTTAGAGATGTGGGCAAATGCATGGCAGATGCAATATAACGTGGATAAATGTGGATAAATGTGAGGTTATCCACTTTGGCGGCAAGAACAGGAAAGCAGAGTATTACCTGAATGGTGGCCAATTAGGAGAAGGGGAGATGCAACGTGACCTGGGTGTCATGGTGCACCAGTCATTGAAAGCAAGCGTGCAGGTGCAGCATGGAGTGAAGAAAGCAAATGGTATGTTAGCATTCATAGCAAGAGGATTTGAGTATAGGAGCAGGGAGGTTCTGCTGCAGTTGTACAGGGCCTTGGTGAGACCGCACCTGGAGTATTGTGTACAGTTTTGGTCTCCTAATCTGAGGAAAGACATTCTAGCCTTAGAGGGAGTACAGAGAAGGTTCACCAGATTGATCCCTGGGATGGCAGGACTTTCATATGAAGAAAGACTGGATAGACTAGGCTTGTACTCGCTGGAATTTAGAAGACTGAGGGGGGATCTTATTGAAACATATAAAATTCTTAAGGGGTTGGAGAGGCTAGATGTGGGAAGATTGTTCCCGATGTTGGGGAAGTCCAGAACCAGGGGTCACAGCTTAAGGATAAGGGGGAAATCTTTTAGGACCGAGATGAGAAAACATTTCTTCACACAGAGAGTGGTGAATCTGTCGAATTCTCTGCCACAGAAGGTAGTTGAGGCCAGTTCATTGGCTATATTTAAGAGGGAGTTAGATGTGGCCCTTGTGGCTAAAGGGCTAAAGGGGGTATGGAGAGAAGGCAGGTACAGGTTACTGAGCTGGATGATCAGCCATGATCATATTGAATGGCGGTGCAGACTCGAAGGGCCGAATGGCCTACTCCTGCACCTATTTTCTATGTTTCTATGTTTCTATGAGTGCAGCGTAGGTTCACCAGGTTAATTTCCGGGATGGCAGGACTAACATATGATGAAAGAATAGGTCAACTGGGCTTATATTCACTGGAATTTAGATGGATGAGAAAGGGATCTTATAGAAACATATAGAATTCTTAAGGGATTGGACAGGCTAGATGCAGGAAAAATGTTCCCCATGTTGGGGGAGTCCAGAACCACACAGTCACAGTTTAAGGGGAGGCCATTTAGAACTGAGATGAGGAAAAACGTTTTCACCCAGTGAGTTGTGAATCTGTGGAATTCTCTGCCACAGAAGGCAGTGGAGGCCAATTCACTGGATGTATTCAAGAGAGAGTTAGATTTTGCTCTTAGGGCTAAAGGAATCAAGGGATATGGGGAGAAAGCAGGAACGGGGTACTGATTTTGGATGATCAGCCATGATCATATTAAATGGCGGTGCTGGCTCGAAGGGCCGAATGGCCTACTCCTGCACTTTTTTTCTATGCTTCTCTGTAACTGCATGCTAAAAGAATGCAGAAAGACGTAACAAAACCCTGAGGATGTGGGTATTAACATGCTGACACAAATGGGACAAAAATGTCCTGTATGACAGAGAATCCATATCCCCGGAATTTCCAAATGCATTGTTTTTCTGATTTTATTTTGAAAATCAGATGACGAGTGGAATTTTAATCGCCGGGTGAAAGTGTTTGGGAATGTTCTAATATTTTAGTTTAGTTTAGTTTAGTTTAGAGATACAGCGCAGAAACAGGCCCTTCGGCCCACCGAGTCTGCACCGACCAGCGATCCCCGCACACTAACACTATCCTACACACAGTAAGGACAATTTACACATACACCAAGCCAATTAAGCAACAAACCTGTACGTGTTTGGAGTGTGGGAGGAAACAGAAGATCTCGGAGAAAACCCACGCAGGGAGAACGTACAAACTCCATACAGACAACACCTGTAGTCGGGATCGAACCCAGCACTGCAAGTGCTGTAAGGTGATAACTCTCGGGTTAAACTCCATCCGCCATTTCTCTGCCCATTTCTGCAGCCGATCTATACCCCTCTGTATCTTCTGACAGCCTTCCTCACTTGTCTGCAACTCCTCCAACTTTGGCTTTGTCAGCAATCTTACTCACCAGCCCATCTACATTTCAGAAGTGATAGGAGCAGAATTAGGCCATTCGGCCCATCAAGTCTACTCTGCCAATCAATCACGGCTGATCTATCTCTCCCTCCGAACCCCATTCTCCAGCCTTCTCCCCATAACCCCTGACACCCGTGCGAATCAAGAATCTATCTGTCTCTGCCTTAAAAATATCCATTGACTTGGCCTCCACAGCCACTCACATCTGCCTCCACTACCACCTCTGGCAATGTGTTCCAGGTAGGGTTGCCAACTTTCTCACTCACAAATAAGGGACAAAAGGTGACATCACTGCCCTGCGCCCCACGTGCCCTCACCCAGCCAGTGGCCATGTACTCCCACTCCACCAATGGCAGCCGCCCAGGCCGCGAGGTGGGTTGCTACCCAACCTCCATTAGGTTGCGCCCGGGCCTCCGGTCCTACTCTGTCCAGGCCTACAGCGGCCCCCGGGCCCACAGTGTCTGGGCCTACAGTGTCCGGGCCTACAGTGTCCGGGCCTACAATGTCCCCCGGGCCTAATACAGGACAAGGGCGGTATTCCACAGATCCACCAGCCTCTGACTGTAGAAATTCCTCCTCATCTCCTTCCTAAAGGAAGGTCCTTTCATTCTGAGGCAATGGCCGCTGGTCCTGGACTCTCCCACTGGTGGAAACATCCTCTCCATGTCCACTTTACCCAGGCCGTTTACTATTCTGTGCGTTTCAATGAGGTTCCGATGATTTACCAGTTTGTTCCGTTTGGCTGGTTGCATTCATAACACAAGCAGAACCTGATGGATATACTCGGCAGGTCAAGTAGCATCTTTGGAAAGGGGAAGCAGAATGAAACGTTCTAGCTGGAGGCCCTGGGTCAAAACTTCGAGAAGGGGAAACAAGTCAGTTTAAAGTTGCAGAGAGGGTGGGGAGGGATGGATAGAACTGGAAAAATATCTGCAGTAGGATGAGGCCAGGATCGCCTGGGTGCTTCTCTGTGCAGGAAGCAGGATTTAAAGCAGCCCCATTTCCTCTTCACTATTACTCCTGCTTAGCTTACTTTATAAGTTGAATGTGAGCATATGGTACATGAAAAAAACCCCATTGGGTTCCTCCAGCACTTTGCACTTTACTCAAGGTTCCAGCACCTGCAGTCTCTTGTGTCTCCACACTCTGAAATATCTTAACATAGCCTCTCCGACAGGAAGCGTTTTCAAATGCCAGGAACTAATTTGGTGAGGTTTGTCGGCGACCTTTGTTGACATTTGTGAGGTTTTATGACCTTTGGGCATTTGCAATGTTTGAGGTTCACAGGAAAAAGTTCATTCTCGAGATCACTTCTTTAATAACATTTCCAACACAAATAATGAGTGGTGGGAAAGGTCATCTCTGAAATCAATAGACAATAGACAATAGGTGCAGGAGGAGGCCATTCGGCCCTTCGAGCCAGCACCGCCATTCAATGTGATCATGGCTGATTGTTCTCAATCAGTACCCCATTCCTGCCTTCTCCCCATACCCCCTGACTCCGCTATCCTTAAGAGCTCTATCTAGCTCTCTCTTGAATGCATTCAGAGAATTGGCCTCCACTGCCTTCTGAGGCAGAGAATTCCACAGATTCACAACTCTCTGACTGAAAAAGGTTTTTCCTCATCTCTGTTCTAAATGGCCTACCCCTTATTCTTAAACTGTGGCCCCTGGTTCTGGACTCCCCCAACATTGGGAACATGTTTCCTGCCTCTAACGTGTCAAACCCCTTAATAATCTTATACGTTTCGATAAGATCCCCTCTCATCCTTCTAAATTCCAGTGTATACAAGCCCTTCTAAATTCCAGTGTATACAAACCCTTCTAAATTCCAGTGTATACAAACCCTTCTAAATTCCAGTGTATACAAGCCCTTCTAAATTCCAGTGTATACAAGCCCTTCTAAATTCCAGTGTACACAAGCCCTTCTAAATTCCAGTGTACACAAGCCCTTCTAAATTCCAGTGTATACAAGCCCTTCTAAATTCCAGTGTATACAAGCCCTTCTAAATTCCAGTGTATACAAACCCTTCTAAATTCCAGTGTATACAAGCCCTTCTAAATTCCAGTGTATACAAGCCCTTCTAAATTCCAGTGTATACAAGCCCTTCTAAATTCCAATGTATACAAGCCCTTCTAAATTCCAGTGTATACAAGCCCTTCTAAATTCCAGTGTATACAAGCGTGAAATCCTTTGAACATTGACGACTAATAACATGGCGTCACTCCAGACAAGCATTGGATTCCACTCAATGTCATTTATGAGCCATCCACCGTTCAATCATGGCTGATCGATCTCTCCCTCCTAACCCTATTCCGTTCCCTGACACCTGTACCAATCACGAATCTCTCCATCTCTGCCTTAAAATCATATATTGACGGCCTCCACAGCCTTCTCTGGCAATGAATTCCACAGGTTCACCACCCTCTGACTGAAGTAATTCTTCCTCGTCCTCTTCCTAAAGGGACGTCCTTTAATTCTGAGGCTGTGACCTCTGGTCCTGGACTCTCCCACCGGTGGAAACGTCCGTGGGAGGCCGCTGATCCGACCTTCTTTGGGACTTCCCAGGGCAATCTGCCCGTACAGGAAATGCAAGATTTGCTGTGAATATAAATATCATTTAATATTCGCTTTATTTAAGTTTCTAGCAGTCCATGTGCTTTAGAAGAGATGGAAGGGGTATAATCAGTGGGACAGAGGTGTATAATTTAATTAAGATGATGTGACTTCTGTAGGTCCCGACAAATTGGATAATCCAGCTAGGCTCTGGAACCAAGAGTGCCGGAAAATCACTATAAGATAGGGGGGAAAATAGGTGCAGCAGTAGGCCATTCGGCATTTTGAGCCAGCACCGCCTTTCAATATGATCATGGCTGATCGTCTAAAATCAGTACCCCGTTCCTGCTTTTTTTCCCATAATCTCTTGATTCCTTTTGCCCGAAGAGCTAAATCTAACTCTCTCTTGAAAACATCCAGTCAATTGGCCTCCACTGCCTTCTGTGGCAGAGAATTCCACAGATTCACAACTCTCTGGGTGAAGAAGGTTTTTCCTCATCTCAGTCCTAAATGGCCAACCCCTTATTCTTAAACTGTGACCCCTGGTTCTGGACTCCCCCAACATTGGGAACATTTTTCCTGTACCTAGCCTGTCCAATCCTTTAAGAATTTTATATGTTTCTATAAGAGCCCCTCTCATCCTTCTAAATTCCAGTGAATACAACATCAGTCGACCCATTCTTTCATCATATGTCAGTCCCGCCATCCCTGGAATTAACCTGCTGAACCTACGCTGCACTCCCTCAATAGCAAGAATGTCCTTCCTCAAATTAGGAGACCAAAATTGCACACATTACTCCAGGTGCGGTCTCACCAGGGCCCTGTACAACTGCAGTAGGACCTCCTTGCTCCTAAACTCAAATCCTCTCGCAAAGAAGGCCAACATGCCATTAACTTTCTTCCCTGCCTGCTGTACCTGCATGCTTACTTTCCTTCGCTGAGTCCGCCTTAACCAACCTGATCTCCCGGTGGCTGAGCACTTCAACTCCCCCTCCCTCTCCCAGTCTGACCTTTCTGTCATGGGCCTCCTCCAGTGCCATAGTGAGGCCCACCGGAAATTGGAGGAACAGCACCTCATATTTCGCTTGGGCAGATTGCAGCCTAGTGGTATGAACATTGACTTCTCCAACTTTAGATAGTTCCTCTGTCCCTCTCTTCCCCTCCCCCTTCCCAGTTCTCCCTCTATCTTCCTGTCTCCACCTATATCCTTCCTTTGTCCCGCCCCCCTGACATCAGCCTGAAGGAGGGTCTTGACCCGAAACGTCACCCATTCCTTCTCTCCTGAGATGCTGCCTGACCTGCTGAGTTACTCCAGCTTTTTGTGTCTATCTTCGGTTTAAACCACCATCTGCAGTTCCTTCTTGCACCATTAAGATACTAATTTGCCTTCCTGTTCTTGCCACCAAAGTGGATAACCTCACATTTATCCACATTATACTGCATCTGCCCACTCACCCAACCTATCCAAGTCACCCTGCAGCCTCACAGCATCCTCCTCACAGCTCACACTGCCACCCAGCTTTGTGTCATCCGCAAACTTGGAGATGTCACATTTTATTCCTTCGTCTAAATCATTAATATATATTGTAAACAATTGGGGTCCCAGCACCCAGCCTTGCGGCACCCCACTAGTCACTGCCTGCTATTCTGAAATGGACCCGTTAATTCCTACTCTTTGCTTCCTGTCTGCCAACCAGTTCTCTATCCATTCACAAAATGCTGGAGTAACTCAGCAGGTCAGGCAGCATCTCAGGAGAGAAGGAATGGGTGACGTTTCGGGGCGGGACCCCTATCCATGACAATACCCTTCCCCCCAATACCATGTGCTCTAATTTTGCACACTAATCTCTAGTGTGGGGCCTTGTCAAAGGCTTTCCGAAAGTCCAGATGCACCACATCCACTGGCTATCCCTTATACATTCTACTTGTTACATCCTCAAAAAATTCCAGGGGATTAATCAAGCATGATTTCCCCTTCGTAAATCCATGCCGACATTGACCGATCCTGTCACTGGTCTCCAAATGTGCTGCTATTACATCTTTAACAATCGACTCCAGCATCTTCCCCACCACTGATGAAAGGCTAACTGGTCTATAATTCCCCGTTTTCTCTCTCCCTCCTTTCTGAAAAAGTGGAGTAACATTGGCTACCCTCCGGTCCACAGGAACTGTTCCAGAGTCGAGAGTACACACACACGCATATACTGTATATGTGTGTATTTATGAGCAGAGTACGATATATATAATGATACTATATTTATATGTGTGTGCGTGTGTGTGCTTTATATATATATGCATATGTATATGTGTGTGTGTGTATATAAATACACACACACACACACAGAATCAGAATAGCCTTTATTGTCGTCCAAAAAAACAAGTCTTTTGGACAAAATTCTGTTACCCACAGTCCAACAATAAGAGCAATAAAAATAAGCAATAACACACACACAATCACAAGCCAACACAAAACAAAAAAAAGAAACATCCATCACAGTGAGTCTCCTCCAGTCACCTCCTCACTGTGATGGAAGGCCAGAATGTCTTTTCTCTTCCCTTGCCGTCTTCTCCCGCGGTCAGGCTGTTGAATTTGCCACGTCGGGACGGTCGTGGCTCCCGACATTGAAGCCCCCGCCGGGCGGAGAAAATCCCGCGGCCTGTTGCGGGCCGCGCCGGACGGTGAAAGGTCCGCGGCGGGCCGACCCAAGCCCCACGATTCGGGGCGGGCGAAGACGCTGCCGCTGCCGGAGCTCCCGATGTCGGCCCCCACCCAGGGGCCTGCGAACTTCCTACGTCCACGCGGCTGAAGCCTCCGGAGCCTCCGGAGCCTCCGAAGGCGAGTCGCAGCCGCTCCCGCAGCGCCACCACAGCCTCCGAAGGCAGCCAGCTCCGCAGATGGTGAGTCCGGTCCGCGGGCTCTGCGAACCAGAGCCCCAGGTGGTCCCAGCTGGAGGCCGCCAGCTCCAGGTTTTTGGCCGATGGTAGGCCTCAGCGGGAACGGAGACACCACCCAGAAAACAAAGGTCAGGTCTCCGTTCGGAAGAGACAATTTTACAGTCCCCCCCCCCCACACACATAGTACACAACCACAAAAAACACTACATCACATCTAAACACTACAATTAAGACAAAAAACAACAAAAAACACAAAAGACAAACGGACTGCAGGTAAGACACAGCTGCTAGGGCAGCGCAGCCACTTCACATATATATAATATCAATGTTAATATATATATATATATATACTATATGTAGTATATATATACATACTACATATGCTGGAGTATATGTAGCATATGTTCCATATGCTACACATGGAGCATATGCTGGATATGTAGCATATATCCATATATATGCTACATACATATGTAGCATATATATATGCTATATGCTGGAGTATATAGCATATATATGTGCTATGTATATCCATATATATGCTGGAGTAACTCAGCAGGTCAGGCAGCATCTCAAGAGAGAAGGAATGGGTGACGTTTCGGGTCGAGACCCTTCTTCAGACTTATATAAATATATGTTTTATATATATATATAAAATATCAGTTTTACTGTCCTATCGCTAACCATATTTTGGTGCTTTATCATTAGTTATATGTATCTTTTACTGTTCACGGTCTAATTAAGTACACGTGTAATCCAGGAATTTGGCTGCTTATACCAATTGCTGTAACGCCACATGTCTTTAGCAACTAACATTGGAATGCTCCTTAGTAACACGAACCACCAAATTGATTTATCATACTTGCACTATCCAAATATAAAGCACAGATTTTCCACATTTAAGTTCATTCCGTTTTGCCATTTTCGTCAACCCTTGAAAAGAAATAAACATGAAATTCCACTGATAGTTTAGGTGAAGCTCAGTTTCATTTCATATCATAATCGTTTCATAATCGTTTTCAGGATTATTGGCCCCCAAGGTACTTTCTCCTTGATTTCGTTTGGATTTTTTTCACATATGTGAGTGAGGGTGAGTGAGATAAGGGAAGAAAGTATCATTTCAGGCTTGATTTAGTGTATGGTTAGGAGTTAGTATACTTGTTAGTCAATCACAAGGTTGCTTTATCAGGCCCCCTGCATAACTGCAGATGCTGGTTCAAACCGAGGATAGATACAAAAAGCTGGAGTAACTCAGCGGGTCGGACAGCATCTCTGGAGAGAAGGAACAGATAACGTATCATGTCAAGACCCTACTTTACCCAGAGAGTTGTGGATTTGTGGAGTTCTCTGCCACAGAAGGCAGTGGAGGCCAATTCACCGGATGAATTTAAAAGAGATTTAGATAGAGCTCTCGGGGCTAGCGGAATCAAGGGATATGGGGAGAAGGCAGGCACGGGTTACGGATTGTGGATGATCAGCCACGATCACAGTGAATGGCGGTGCTGACTCGAAGGGCCAAATGGCCTCCTCCTACACCTATTTTCTGTGTTTCGATGTTTCAGACGTCTTCAGAGTCTCGACGCAAAACGTCACCCATTACTTTTCTCCAGAGATGCTGCCCGACTCGCTGAGTTACTCCAGCACTTTGTGTCTACTCCTGCTTGGGAAGCAAGATGCTTTAATAGAGAGTGGACTCCAACAAAGGTCAACCTTTCGCTGACAGACAAGATTGGCCGGTTATGGGCTGTTGTAACTGACTGACCTCTGTCTTTTCCAATGGTTTCTAATCCTCGGCTTCATGACTAAATTAACAGTTTCAATGGTTGGTACATCTCCCTTTGGTTAACCAATGAAGAACAGAAGTACAGATGAAATAGAAGCAGGAATAGGCCATTCAGCCATTCATAGAGTCATAGCCATGGAATCATACAGTGTGGAAACAGGCCCTTCGGCCCAACTTGCCCACACCGGCCAACATGTCCCAGCTACACTAGTCCCACCTGCCTGCATTTGGCCCGTATCCTTCCAAACCTGTCCTATCCATGTACCTGTCTAAATGTTTCTTAAACGTTGGGATAGTCCCTGCCCCAACTATCTCCTCTGGCAGCTTGTTCCATACACCCACAGATTACCCCTCAGATTCCTATTAAATCGTTCCCCCTTCACCTTAAACCTATGTCCTCTGGTTCTCGATTCCCCTACTCTGGGCACGAGACTCTGTGCATCTACCCGATCTGTTCCTCTCATGATTTTGTATATAAGATCTCCCCTCATCCTCCTGCGCTCCATGGAATAGAGACCCAGTCTACTCAACCTGTCCCAGTAGCTCAAAGCCTTGAGCCCTGGCCACATCCCCATAAATCTTCTCTGTACCCTTTCCAGCTTGACAACACCTTTCCTATAACATGGTGCCCAGAAATGAACACAATATTCTAAATGTGGCCTCACCAACATCTTATACAACTGCAACGTGACCTCCCAAATTCTATACTCAGTACTCTGACTGATGAAGGCCAATGTGCCAAAAGCCTTTTTGACTGCCTTATCTACCTGTGACTCGACCTTCAAGGAACCATGCACCTGCACTGTCCCCTCTGCTCTACAACACTCCCCAGAGCTCTACCATTCACTGTGTAGATCCTGCCCATGTTAGACTGCCCACAGTGCAAAATCTCCCACTTCTCTGTATTAAATTCCATCAACCATTCCTCAGCCCACATGGCCAACTGATCACGATCCTACTGCAATCTTTCACAATATCTTCACTATCTACAATACCACTCACTTTTGTACCATCAGCAAACTTGCTAATCTTGCCATGTACGTTCTCATCCAAATTATTGATATAGATGACTAACATGTCCAGCATGAACCCTGAGGCACACCGCTGGTCACAGGCCTCCAGTCCGAGAAGCAACCTTCCACCATCACCCTCTGCTTCCTCCTATGGAGCCAATTTTCTATCCATTCAGCTATCTCTCCTTGGATCCCATGCGATCTAACCTTCCAGAGCAGCCTGCCATGCGGAACCTTGTCGAATGCTTCACTGGTTCATCTAGACAACATCTACAGATCTGCCCTCATCAAACTTTTTGGTCACATATTCAAAAACTCAATCAGATTCATGAGACGTGATGCGAACCTCCTACGTACAAAACTACGCTGGCTATCTCTAGTCAACCCTTGTCTGTCTAAATGCCTGTATAACCTGTCCCTCAGAATACTCCCCAGTAACCGAGCAACTACAGATGTTAAGCTCACCGGCCTATAGTTCCCAGCATTTTCCCTGCAGCCCTTCTTGGACAGAGGCACGACATTTGCCACCCTCCAGTCTTCCGGCACCTCTCCCTGTATTTAAGGACGACTAGTAAATTTCAACCAGGGCTCCCGCAATTTCCCCTCGAGTTTCCCAGGGTGTACTGGGATATATCTGATCAGGATATCTCTGGAGAACATGGATGGGTGACATTTCAGGTCGGGACCCTTCTTCGGGCTGATTGCAGTGGGGATGAGAAGGCTGGAAGGGAGGCGGGTGCAGGACAAATGCAGGCAAGTGATAGGTGGATACTGGTGAGGGGGATGTCGAGAGAGAGAGAGAGATGGACCTTCAAGGGAGAGAGATGGACCATTGAGAGAGAGGGGATCGAGAGAGAGAGAGAGGGAGACCGTGGAGAGCGAGGTGGACCACCATGAGCCAGGGGGACCGTGGAGAGAGAGGGCGGCTCTCGAGGGCGAAGGGGACCGTCGAGAGATAGGGGACCACGGAGGGAGAGATGACCGTCGAGAGAGAGGGGGCCGTCGAGAGAGAGGGGGGACTGAGAGAGAGAGGGGACCGTCGAGAGAGAGGGGGACCGTCGAGACAGAGGGGGGGACTGAGAGAGAGAGGGGACCATCGAGAGAGAGGGGGACCGTCGAGACAGAGGGGGGGACTGAGAGAGAGAGGGGACCGTCGAGAGAGAGGGGGACCGTCGAGAGAGAGGGGGGGACTGAGAGAGAGAGGGGACCGTTGAGAGAGAGATGGACCGTTGAGAGAGAGGGGGGGATGTCGAGAGAGAGGGGGACTGTCGAGAGAGAGATGGACCGTTGACAGAGAGATGGACCGTGGAGAGCGAGGTGGACCATGGAGGGAGAGAGGGGACCATCGAGAGAGAGGGGGACTGTCGAGAGAGAGATGGACCATGGAGAGCGAGGTGGTTCGTCGAGAGAGAGAGGGGCACCATGGAGAGAGATGTGGTTCGTCGAGAGAGGAGGTGACTGGAGTACGATGCGTTGGATGCGGAAGCTGGTGGGGTGAACAATGAGGAGCAGGGGACCTCGCCCCTCGTTCCGTCTGGGGGTCAGGGGGGCAAGAGACGTACTAGGGGACACAGAGGAAACGTGGGAGAGGGATCCATCCATGACCCGGGGGGGGGGGGGGGGGAACCCCTGTCATCCCATCCACTTGTGTTGCCACCTTCAGGCAGCTGTGCATTTGGACTCCAAGGCCCCTCTGCACGTCCATGCTGTGAAGGGTCTTGCCGTTAACTGCGCACTCTCCCTATCGCCGTCCGGCGCGGCCTGGAACGTGGCAACCCCAGCAGCCTGACCGCGGGAGAAGACGGCAGGGGAAGAGTGTCAAGTTAGGAGGAGGGGGAGTTCAACGAGATCTGGGTGTCCTAGTGCATCAGTCAATGAAAGGAAGCATGCAGGTTCAGCAGGCAGTGAAGAAAGCCAATGGAATGTTGGCCTTCGTAACAAGAGGAGTTGAGTATAGGAGCAAAGAGGTCCTTCTACAGTTGTACCGGGCCCTGGTGAGACCGCACCTGGAGTACTGTGTGCAGTTTTGGTCTCCAAATTTGAGGAAGGATATTCTTGCTATGGAGGGCGTGCAGCGTAGGTTCACTAGGTTAATTCCCGGAATGGCGGGACTGTCGTATGTTGAAAGGCTGGAGCGATTGGGCTTGTATACACTGGAATTTAGAAGGATGAGGGGGGATCTTATTGAAACATATAAGATAATTAGGGGATTGGACACATTAGAGGCAGATAACATGTTCCCAATGTTGGGGGAGTCCAGAACAAGGGGCCACAGTTTGAGAATAAGGGGTAGGCCATTTAGAGCGGAGATGAGGAAGAACTTTTTCAGTCAGAGGGTGGTGAAGGTGTGGAATTCTCTGCCTCAGAAGGCAGTGGAGGCCAGTTCGTTGGATGCTTTCAAGAGAGAGCTGGATAGAGCTCTTAAGGATAGCGGAGTGAGGGGGTATGGGGAGAAGGCAGGAACGGGGTACTGATTGAGAGTGATCAGCCATGATCGCATTGAATGGCGGTGCTGGCTCGAAGGGCTGAATGGCCTACTCCTGCACCTATTGTCTATTGTCTATTGTCTAAGAGAGAAGACATTGTGGCCTTCCATCGCAGTGAGGAGGGGACTGGAGGAGACTCACTGTGATGGATGTTTCTGTTTTTTTGTTTTGTGTGGGTTGTGATTGTGTGTGAAATTGTTTATTTTTATTGCTCTTTATTGCTGGACTGTTGGGTGGCCTTTCATTTCACTGCACATCTTGTATGTGTATGTGACTTGACTTGATAAATAAACTTGACTTGACGACTTGACTTGACTTTTCAAAGTGGAACACCTCACACTTGCTTGGGTTAAACTCCACCTGCCCATTTCTGCCTCTCGTCCACATCCTGTCGTGTCCTCTAACAATATCCCTCACTGACTGCAACTCCTCCAATTTTGGTGTCAATATAGTCAATAGTCGTACATTTGTCACATACACATAAATGTGCAGTGAAATGAGAAATTACCCGCAGTTCAACAATAAGACCAATAAGAATAATCAATAAAAATGCAATAACACATACAATCATAAACCAACACCAAACAAAAGAAACATCCATCACAGTGAGTCTTCTCCAGTCCCCTCCTCACTGTGATGGAAGGCCACAATGTCTTTTCTCTTCCCCTGCCGTCTTCTCCCGGGGTCAGGCTGTTGAAGTTGCCACGTCGGGACGGTCGTGGCTCCCGACATTGAAGCCCCCGCCGGGCGGAGAAAATCCCGCCGCACGGTAGCGCAGCGGTAGAGTTGCTGCTTTACAGCGAATGCAGCGCCGGAGACTCAGGTTCGATCCTGACTACAGGTGCTGCACTGTAAGGAGTTTGTACGTTCTCCCCGTGACCTGCGTGGGTTTACTCCGAGATCTTCGGTTTCCTCCCACACTCCAAAGACGTACAGGTATGTAGGTTAATTGGCTGGGTAAATGTAAAAATTGTCCCTAGTGGGTGTAGGATAGTGTTAATGTACGGGGATCACTGGGCGGCACGGACTTGGAGGGCCGAAAAGGCCTGTTTCCGGCTGTATGTATATGATATGATATGATATGATATTCCAGGCCGCGCCGGACGGTGAAAGGTTCGCGGCGGGCCGACCCAAGCCCCGCGATCCGGGGCGGGCGAAGACGCTGCCGCTGCCGCTGCCGGAGCTCCCGATGTCGGCCCCCACGCAGGGGCCTGCGGGCGTACGATGTCCACGCGGCCCGCGCCGGAGCCTCCGGAGACGAGTCGCATCCGCTCCCACAGCCTCCGAAGGCTGCCAGCGCCGCAGGTGGCATCAGCAAGCCTGCTCACCAACCCATCTACATGTACACTTAGTTTTAGTTTTTCGTTTTAGTATTTGGAGATACAGCGCGGAAACAGACCCTTCGGCCCACCGGGTCCGCGCCGACCAGCGATCCCCGCACACCCTACCCAAACCACCCCATCCCCGGGCACTTTCCCCTGCAACCGCAGGAGATGCAACACCTGTCCCTTTACCTCCCCCCTCAACTCCATCCAAGGACCCAAACAGTCTTTCCAGGTGAAACAGAGGTTCACCTGCACCTCCTCCAACCTCATCTATTGCATCCGCTGCTCCAGATGTCAACTTATTTACATCGGCGAAACCAAACGCAGGCTCGGCGATCGCTTCGCTGAACACCTGCGCTCAGTCCGCCTTATCCAACCTGATCTCCCGGTGGCCGAGCACTTCAACTCCCCCTCCCACTCCCAGTCTGACCTTTCTGTCATGGGCCTCCTCCAGTGCCATAGTGAGGCCCACCGGAAATTGGAGGAACAGCACCTCATATTTCGCCTGGGCAGTTTGCAGCCCAGTGGTATGAACATTGACTTCTCCAACTTTAGATAGTTCCTCTGTCCCTCTCTTCCCCTCCCCCTTCCCAGATCTCCCTCTATCTTCCTGTCTCCACCTATATCCTTCCTTTGTCCCGCCCCCCTGACATCAGTCTGAAGAAGGGTCTCGACCCGAAACATCACCCATTCCTTCTCTCCTGAGATACTGCCTGACCTGCTGAGTTACTCCAGCATTTTGTGAATCAATACCCGTGCACATTAACACTATCCTACACACACCAGGTACAATTTACACCTACAAGCCAATTAACCTACAAACCTGTACGTCTTTGGAGTGCGGGAGGAAACCGAAGATCTCGGAGAAAACCCACGCGGGTCACGGGGAGAACGTACAAACTCCGTACAGACGGCGCCCGTAGTCGGGATGGAACTCGGGTCTCCGGCGCTGCAAGCACTGTAAGGCAGCAACTCTACCGCTGCGCCACCGTGACCGCCCTTAATCTCGGTCATTTCTATGTATCGCAAACAGCAGAGGTCCCTGGATGGATGTGAGGGAGGAGGTGTAGGGACAGGTGTTACATCTCCGGCAGCTACAGTAGGAAATACCTGGGGAGGGGGGTGCATTGTGTGGGAAGAGAATGGTGGGAAGGTGAGGGAAGGGTTAAAGAGGCGAGGGACGGAGGGAAAGTCACCCTTGCTTCCAAGGGATGGCCTGAGAACAAAACGTCAATGAACAAAATCAAATTCAATACACCTTTTAGAAGGATGAGAGGGGATCTTATCGAAACGTATAAGATTATTAAGGGGTTGGACACGTTAGAGGCAGGAAACATGTTCCCAATGTTGGGGGAGTCCAGAACCAGGGACCACAGTTTAAGAATAAGGGGTAGGCCATTTAGAACTGAGATGAGGAAAAACTTTTTCAGTCAGAGAGTTGTGAATCTGTGTTAATTCTCTGCCTCAGAAGGCAGTGGAGGCCAATTCTCTGAATGCATTCAAGAGAGAGCTGGATAGAGCTCTAACGTGTCCAACCCCTTAATAATCTTATACGTTTCGATAAGATCTCCTCTCATCCTTCTAAATTCCAGTGTATACAAGCCTAGTCACTCCAGTCTTTCAACATAAGCCTAGTCGCTCCAGTCTTTCAACATAAGCCTAGTCACTCCAGTCTTTCAACATATCTTTTTGCATCTATCTTAATGTTGAAATTTCCTTCCAGGGATGTAATAGGAATTAAAATGTAACTGCTTTTGTTGGGGGGCCGGGAGGTGGAATGAGGAAAAACCTTTTTCAGTCAGAGAGTTGTGAATCTGTGGAATTCTCTGCCTCAGAAGGCAGTGGAGGCCAATTCTCTGAATGCATTCAAGAGAGAGCTGGATAGAGCTCTTAAGGATAGCGGAGTCAGGGGGTATGGGGAGAAGGCAGGAACGGGGTACTGATTGAGAATGATCAACCATGATCACATTGAATGGCGGTGCTGGCTCGAAGGGCCGAATGGCCTCCTCCATTGTCTATTGTCTATTGTCTTTTTTTCTCATTGAGAGTAACACCGAGTCCACACCGACCAGCGATCTCCGAACATTAAACATTATCCCACGCATACTGGGGACGATTTTACATTTTACACCCAGCTAAAAACTCACATACCTGTGCGTCTTTGGAGTGTGGGAGGGAAACAGAAGATCTCGGAGAAAACCCATGCGGGTCACGGGGAGAACGTACAAACTCCGTACAGACAGCGCCCGTAGTCGGGATCGAACCTGGGTCCCTGGCGCTGTGAGGCAGCAACTCTACTGCCACGCCCTGAAATGTAAAAGAGAAAATGCTAAGTTTGGAACCATAAACCGAGATCCATTCGACACTTGACTGAAAACAGTGCAATAATTACTCGTTCGTAAATTGTAAAATAAAACTTCAAAATGCACCAGATTGTAAACGGTACTTCTAAAATGATTGGCCACATTGGATTGTCTGGAAAGCATTTTGACACCATAATCATAAGTATGTCTTGATTTAAACCTCCCTGTCTGTCCTGTTTCAGAATATACACACTATTTTTGTGTATAACATTAGTTCTCACAACAGAACAGAGAAGAGGCCGACTCGGGAGCTCCATGCCGCGGGGAGTTTCGATCATCCCGACGTGAGGGCCTCGGACAGTCGGCAGCGGCGACTGCGGACGGTTCAACAGCCCCGACCGCGGGTGAACAAAGAGGAAGCTGCTTGAACTTTATCACCTTCCATCACAGTGAGGAACGTGGAATCCGCTGTGGTGGATGTTCATGTTAAATTTTATTGTATGTGGCTGTGTGTCTTGTTGCTTAGTGTGGCTGTGTGGTCACTCTAATTTCACTGTTCCTTAATGGGTACATGTGACAATAAATTGATCTTGAATAGAATACAGACACAAAATGCTGGAGTAAATCAGCGGGTCAGGCAGCATCTCGGCCCCGCAGTGGGAGTGAGAGGGGAAATGTTTCATGGGACGTGGGGCAGGTTTTCTTACACAGAGAGTGGTGGGGGGCCTGGAACGCACTGCCAGGTGTGGTGGTGGAGGCTGATACGTTAGTGGCCTTTAAGAAGCTTTTAAATGGCCGCATGGAAGTGCAGGGAATAGAGGGATATGGATCATGTAGAGGCGGATGAAATCAGTATAACTTGGCATCATGTTCTGCACAAACATTGTGGGCCGAAGGGCCTGTTTCGGTGCTGTACTGTTCAATGTTCCATACCATATGCCTTTTCTATCACTCTATCTAGGACACGAGATCTGGGTGTCCTAGTGCATCAGTCACTGAAAGGAAGCATGCAGGTACAGCAGGCAGTGAAGAAAGGCAATGGAATGTTGGCCTTCATAACAAGTGGAGTTGAGTATAGGAGCAAAGAGGTCCTTCTGCAGTTGTACAGGGCCCTGGTGAGACCGCACCTGGAGTACTGTGTGCAGTTTTGGTCTCCAAATTTGAGGAAGGATATTCTTGCTATTGAGGGCGTGCAGCGTAGGTTTACTAGGTTAATTCCCGGAATGGCGGGACTGTCGTATGTTGAAAGACTGGATCGACTAGGCTTGTATACACTAGAATTTAGAAGGATGAGAGGGGATCTTATCAAAACGTATAAGATTATTAAGGGGTTGGACACATTAGAGGCAGGAAACATGTTCCCAATGTTGGGGGTGTCCAGAACAAGGGGCCACAGTTTAAGAATAAGGGGTAGGCTATTTAGAACTGAGATGAGGAAAAACTTTTTCAGTCAGAGAGTTGTAAAACTGTGGAATTTTCTGCCTCAGAAGGCAGTGGAGGCCAATTCTCTGAATGCATTCAAGAGAGAGCTGGATAGAGCTCTTAAGGATAGCGGAGTCAGGGGGTATGGGGAGAAGGCAGGAACAGGGTACTGATTGAGAATGATCAGCCATGATCACATTGAATGGCGGTGCTGGCTCGAAGGGCCGAATGGCCTCCTCCTGCACCTATTGTCTATTGTCTATTGTCTATTGCTGCACCACCGTGCTTTCACACCAAACGAGACATAAAGGCCACAGACATCTTGAATCACTAAAATGTGCGGACAGACATAACCATAATAGCGTTTTCTTTGTTGAAACTCATATAGCCAAAGTTGATGATAGACACCCCCATGCATGGGATTCATGGCTTAACAATATTCCCCAAGTGAATTTATGTTGATGAAGGCTGAGCATTCAGGGAATGATCGGTAATGTAAGATACTGCCCTTGGGGCTGGAGAATGAAAGAGAGGAAGTTGTGTTTCAGTTGAGCACAGCCTTGATGAGGCCACATCTGGAAATGCATTCATCTTCAGGCACTGCACTTCGGCAAGCGTACATCGGCTTCGGAGCATAAAGTCTTCAGAGCGGAATGATTTCAAGTCTTAAAGGGCGAACCTCTGAGCTAATCTATATATTAAAACTCTCATTTGTTTGTTTGTTTGTTTGTTTGTGACTGAACTTCAGCCAAAACGGTTCACGATAACGCCACAATTCTAGGCCCACCTTACTCACCGTCGACACTTTAATGGTAGTTTTATTGAAATTGGTGTTATATTTATTTAGGTTATTCACATTTTAAAGTTTAAATCTATCACCTAGGGAGGGAGGAAGGGGGGGAGGGGGGGGGGGGCTGGAGGGAGGGGAGGGAGGGAGCGGGGGAGGAAGGAGGATAAGGAGGTTGAGGGGGATGGAGTGGGAGGGGAGGAGAGGAGGGGGAGGGGAGGAGGAGGGGAGGGGGAGGAGCAAGGGAGGAGGGAGGGGGGAGAGGGGGAGTGGGGAGGGGGGAGAGGAGAGGGTGCTGCAGCAATGCAGGAGAGGTTTGGGCCCAACGGGGCCCAACTTGGTCTAGTTTTATATAAAATTCAAATCTTGTGGAAGATTGGGGTTTGTTATAAGGTCACGTGGTCATACGTGATAGGAGCAGAATTAGGCCATTCGGCCCATCAAGTCTACTCCGCCATTCAATCATGGCTGATCTATCTATCCCCCTCCTAACCCCATTCTCCTGCCTTCTCCCCATAACCCCTGACACCCGCACTGATCAAGAATCTATCCATCTCTGCCTTAAATAATATCCACTGACTTGGCCTCCACAGCTAGATATGGCTAGCATTGAGACATGAGACAATGTTTCTCATCTGGGCAACAAGGGTGCAGAAACATTCATTTAAAATCAGAGTTCAGATTTAGGAGAAAAATTAGAAAGCAGTTTCTAGACATAGCAGAGCAAAGCACAGAAAAAAGCCCATCGGCCCACAATTTATTTGCCGAACATCATACCATACTCCTCCGTTTAAGGGCGTCACGGTGGCGCAGCGGTCGAGTTGCTGCCTTACATCGCTTGTAACACCGGAGACCCGGGTTCCATCCCGACTACGGGCGCCGTCTGTACGGAGTTGTTACAGTACCTGCCTCATCTACCTCCACTGTCAGCACATTCCTGAACATTGACTTCTCCATCTTCAGATAGTTCCTCTGTCCCTCGCTTTCCCTCCCCCTTCCCAGTTCTCCCACTAGTCTATTTATTCACAAAATGCTGGAGTAACTCAGCAGGTCAGGCAGCATCTCGGGAGAGAAGGAACGGGTGATATTCCCCTGACTTCCTCTTGCGCCTATTAGAGCCACAGGAAGACTAGCAAAGTGATAAGTGGAGCCCTGCAAAAAAAATCTAGAGTAGACATCAACGTCACCCATTCCTTCTCTCCCGAGATGCTGCCTGACCTGCTGAGTTACTCCAGCATTTTGTGAATAAATCGATTTGTACCAGCATCTGCAGTTATTTTCTTATCCCACTAGTCTTCCTGTCTCCTACTACATCCTCTCTTTGTCCCGCCCCCCCCCCCCCCCCTGACATCAGTCTGAAGAAGGGTCTCGTCCCGAAACATCGCCCATTCCTTCTCTCCTGAGATGCTGCCCGACCCGCTGAGTTACTCCAGCACTTTGTGATACTATATAGCCACCACTCACTGTGGGCAGCTTACAACAAGCCCACAGTTAGAATATTGATCTGTCTCTCCCTCCGTCCCTCCCCTAACCCTCGTTCAACGACTAGTTTCACTGTCCTCCTGATTCATTTTACTGTTCGTGTGCCTCGTCAGCCAACAGTGAACCGTTCTACATTTCCTTGATTATCGCCTGCGTTGATCTGCCCTTTTCACACCTTACCCATTCCACGTCTCCAGTTTCCCTCCCCTCTGACTCTCAGTCCGAAGAAGGGTCTCGACCCGAAACGTCACCCATTCCTTCTCTCCAGGGATGCTGCCTGACCCGCTGAGTTACTCCAGCATCTTGTGCCTACTCACTTTTGTGACTGTTGACCTTTGAGTTCCTATTGGGTTGGGAGGAGAGGGGGTGGGGGGGGGAGTTTAGGGCTTTATAGATGGAGGATAGGGGCAGAATATAGGACTTTCACACTCTGCCACCCTTTGAATGAAAAGCACTATTTCTGTGAACTGCATGGACCTTAAAGATGCTAAGCATCAGCCTACCTTTGCCCCATGACTCCACACCACTCCATGAGCCTTTAATGGCACTGGGCCTGCACTCGCTGGAGTTTTGAAGAATGAGGGGGGGGGGGGGAGACCTCATTGAAACGTACCGAATAGTGAGCAGCCTGGACAGAGTGGATGTGGAGAGGGTGTTTCCACTAGTGGGAGAGTCTAGGACCAGAGGTCAAAGCCTCAGAATTAAAGGACGTTCCTTTAGGATGGAGATGAGGAGGAATTTCTTCAGTCAGAGGTTGGTGAATCTGTGGAATTCTTTACCACAGAAGGCCGTGGAGGCCGTCAGATAGATAGATTCTTGATTAGTGCGGGTGTCAGGGGTTACGGGGAGAAAGGCGGGAGGATGGGGTTAGGAGGGAGAGATCGATCAGCCATGTTAGAATGGCGTAGACGTGATGGGCCGAATGGCCTAATTCAATAGACAATAGACAATAGGTGCAGGAGGAGGCCATTCGGCCCTTTGAGCCAGCACCGCCATTCAATGTGATCATGGCTGATCATTCTCAATCAGTACCCCGTTCCTGCCTTCTCCCCATACCCCCTGACTCCGCTATCCTTAAGAGCTCTATCTAGTTCTCTCTTGAATGCATTCAGAGAATTGGCCTCCACTGCCTTCTGAGGCAGAGAATTCCACAGATTCACAACTCTCTGACTGAAAAAGGTTTTTCCTCATTCCACCTCCCGGCCCCCCAACAAAAGCAGTTACATTTTAATTCCTATTACATCCCTGGAAGGAAATTTCAACATTAAGATAGATGCAAAAAGATATGTTGAAAGACTGGAGTGACTAGGCTTATGTTGAAAGACTGGAGTGACTAGGCTTGTATACACTGGAATTTAGAAGGATGAGAGGAGATCTTATCGAAACGTATAAGATTATTAAGGGGTTGGACACGTTAGAGGCAGGAAACATGTTCCCAATGTTGGGAGAGTCCAGAACTAGGGGCCACAGTTTAAGAATAAGGGGTAGGCCATTTAGAACTGAGATGAGGAAAAACTTTTTCAGTCAGAGAGTTGTGAATCTGTGGAATTCTCTGCCTCAGAAGGCAGTGGAGGCCAATTCTCTGAATGCATTCAAGAGAGAGCTAGATAGAGCTCTTAAGGATAGCGGAGTCAGGGGGTATGGGGAGAAGGCAGGAACGGGGTACTGATTGAGAATGATCAGCCATGATCACATTGAATGCCGGTGCTGGCTCGAAGGGCCGAATGGCCTCCTCCTGCACCTATTGTCTATTATCTATTGTCTATCGTCTAAAACGCTGGTGTAACTCAGCGGGTCAGACAGCATCTCTGGAGAAAGGGAATAGGTGACGTTTCGGGTTGAGACCCTTCTTCAGACTGAGAGTCGGGGGAAAGGGAAAAGAGAGATATAGATGGTGATGTGGAGAGATGCAGAACAAATGAATGAATGATATGAAAAAAAGTAGCGATGTTAAAGGAAACAGGCCATTGTTAGCTGTGGGCTAGGTGAACGAGTTACAGGCAATGATATTCAAATAGACGGCTTTGAAGCTTGGACTAGGACTTGGGTGGGGGAGGGACAGAGAGTCAAGAGCAAAATGTGTAGAAAGGAACTGGTTTAACCCGAAGATAGATACAAAATGCTGGAGTAACTCAGCGGGACAGGCAGCATCTCTGGAGAGAAGGAATGGGTGACGTTTCGGGTCGAGCACAGACTGAACAAGGGTCTCGACCCGAAACGTCACCCATTCCTTCTCTCCAGAGACACTGCCTGTCCCGCTGAGTTGCTCCAGCGTTTTGTGTCAAGAGTCAAGAATCTTTTATTTATCGTACGTCCCAGACAGAACGACGAAATTCTTACTTGCAAGGGTTTACTTGAAGTTAGAGAGACCGACATTCATACCGCTGAGATTCATAACACATGGCATCCCTGTGTGGTACCTCAGCTGCACGGAGGCAGAGAGGAGAGCTCTTCAGCGGGTAGTCCATAGAGCTCAGAGGACCATCGGAACACAGCTCCCAGCCTTGGAGGGCATCTACAACACACGATGCCTCAGAAAAGCCACCAGCATCCACAAAGACTCCTCACATCCCTGCAACAGTCTGTTCGAACTCCTTCCATCGGGCAGACGATACAAGGCCTTCTACGTCCGCACCTCCAGACTCAGGAACAGCTTCATCCCCAGGGCCATAGCTGCTATGAACCGGTCCTGCTGAGCCGGATGGCCACATCGCACAGTGAACCGGCACAGACCTATTTGCACTTTATTCTGTCTTAAAACTGTTACAATTTGTTTCGTTGGGTTGTTTCAATTAATAATCAATACTGACTAGCTAATTAAATTATTGCATCGTATGGGAGGCGCATTCCCAATCTCGTTGTACCCCTGTACAATGACAATAAAGATATATTGTATTGTATTGTATTGTATTGAGCTGCAAACATGAAACTCATTTGTAAGCTGACAAATGGTGCAGGTAGTCAGTCATCTCTGGTATCGCAAATCATACCATGAAGCATGCAATGGGGCAAGCACTTTATATGCAGAGCAGTGAAAGCAAACTTTGTTTTTCCACGGGGTCAAGCATTGTTCAGAAGACTTTCAAAATACTGTTGTGTGGAACAGAAGTAATTTCTTAAGTCCACTGTTTCCTTATCTGCTTCCTTCACGCTCCTTAGAAATGCACATTGTGACAGAACTGCCAATGGTGCAATAAAACATTCGCCACGGGAAGTAACTGTAGTTAGTCTGCGAACACAGACAAACACATTGAAAGGTCTTATCAAAAGTGCAGGCGGTGTGCGGCTAGGCTTGTATACGCCGGAATTTAGAAGGATGAGAGGGGATCTCATAGAAACGTATAAGATTAACAAGGGGTTGGACACGTTAGAGGCAGGAAACATGTTCCCAATGTTGGGGGAGTCCAGAACAAGGGGCCACAGTTTAAGAATAAGGGGTAGGCCATTTAGAACGGAGATGAGGAAAAACTTTTTCAGTCAGAGAGTTGTAAGTTTGTGAAATTCTCTGCCTTAGAAGGCAGTGGAGGCCAATTCTCTGAATGCATTCAAGAGAGAGCTCGATAGAGCTCTTGAGGATAGCAGAGTCAGGGGGTATGGGGAGAAGGCAGGAACGGGGTACTGATTGAGAATGATCAGCCATGATCACATTGAATGGCGGTGCTGGCTCGAAGGGCCGAATGGCCTCCTCCTGCACCTGTTGTCTATTGTCTATAGTGTGTGCTGTGACTTAGGAAGTAGAAGGTAAATCCACAGTTGCTTGGAAAAAAAGGGACAATTAATCAAACGCATGAGAATGGGTCCGAGCATAAAAAGCATTGTTCAGTTCAACGAAAATTCAGACAAAAGCACGTCGTTTGTATATTAACAAAAAAAGGGTTTTGCTAATATGACTTGGCAGGCGACTAGCCTGCGGGAAGCCAACATGTCTTGTTCTGCACCAGATTCAACATTGTGTTCAGCGCGTCTACCAGTGTCACTCTCCACTGAAGAGCAGTGAAGCACAACGCGAGAGTCATAGTTTGAAAACTGTCCCAAGTACAGGCCTTGGCTTTTCCTTTACCCTTGGTGAAAACACATCGCCAAAGAAAACCGGCCCTCACGTCGAATTGTCTGGCGTTTCACCTGTGCTTTCTGAGTAAAGGTGACTTTGACTACTAAAGGGGCTGAACGCAACAAAACGAAAGAGCCACACGTCGAAGGTTTAACCCATGTCGAGCTGTCACTGAGTGCTAGCCCCTGCTAAATACAGCCCCAATGTCAGAGTGACTTACAGGACAATCGGGACCATATAAGGTGCACTCGTCTGCTCTCCCACCATCTGTGGCTGTGATCCCGTGATACTAAACTGCACGGCCCAAACGTCACCCATTCCTTCTCTCCAGTGATGCTGCCTGTCCCGCTGAGTTACTCCAGCTTTTCATGTCTAGCTTCACCAAAGAGCACACACGTCTGATTTCCAGTACTGCAAAGGTATTTAGTTTCA
>NC_135954.1:109175192-109210267 GCF_053455715.1 Rhinoraja longicauda | reverse complement strand
GGAAAAATGGTCCCAATGTTTTGGGGGATTACAGAACCAGGGGCCACACAGTCTAAGAATAAAGGGGAGGCCATTTAAAACTGAGGTGAGAAAAAAACTTTTTCGCCCAGAGAGTTGTGAATTTGTGGAATTCTCTGCCACAGAGGGCAGTGGAAGCCGATTCACTGGATGAATTTAAAAGAGAGTTGGATAGAGTTCCAGGGGCTAGCGGAATCAAGGGATATGGGGAGAAGGCAGGCACGGGTTACTGATTGTGGATGATCAGCCATGATCACAATGAATGGCGGTGCTGGCTCGAAGGGCCAAATGGCCTCCTCCTGCACCTATTTTCTATGTTTCTATGTTTCTATAATTCCTACGTGTCACGCAGGCATATCTGAACACTGAATACTTCATTATCACATGTGACAAGGCACAGTGCAATTCTTTGCTCGCGTGCCCAAGGTATGCAAAGAGTCACCAGGTGAAGGGCGCCGACACAGTTACAGAGTATCCTGCTCCAGGCCCTCCTTTATTCTCTCCCCCTCCCCCTCCTCCTTCCCCCCTCCACCCTCCCTCATGACAGCCCCCCTATACCGGGTCCTCCCCTCCCCTTCCCCTCTTCACTTTCACCCTCCATTACTGCGCCCCCCCCCCCCCACCACCGAGTCCTCCTTTGTTCCCCCCCTCCCCCTTTCACTCTCGTCCTCCATTACTGCGCCCCCCCCCCCCCCACTGGGTCCTCCTTTGTTCCTCCCCTCCCCTTCCCCCCTCCACCCTCCCCCCTCTCCCTCCCTCATGGTGCCCCCCTCCCACGACAGGTCCGCCTTTGTTCCCCCCCTCCCCCTTCCCCCCTCCACCCCTCCCCCTCCCCCACAGCAGCCCCCCCCCCCCCCACAGTGGATCCTCCTTTGGATCCCCCCCTCCCCCTTCCCCCTCCACTCTCGCCTTCCATCACTGCAACCTCCCCCCCCCCCACGCCGGATCCTCCTTTGTCCTTCGCTTGTACACTTGACTGTCGTTGACAGTAGCGACCATATTTTAAAACCCCTCGCCACCCTTAACTTTGGACCCAGGCAAAACCATATGAAATTGGCTAATCTTCTGTAGCTCACCTCCAAATCTGTCTTTGGCAGTTGCCAGTAAGATTAGGTCAGGAGAGACAAGGAACACGGGCGGCACGGTGGCGCAGCGGTAGAGTTGCTGCCTTACAGCGAATGCAGCGCCGGAGACCCGGGTTCGATCCCGACCGCGGGTGCCGTCTGTACGGAGTTTGTACGTTCTCCCCGTGACCTGCGTGGGTTTGCTCCGAGATCTTCGGTTTCCTCCCACACTCCAAAGACGTACAGGTTTGTAGGTTAATTGGCTGGGCAAATGTAAAAATTGTCCCTAGTGGGTGTAGGACTAGTGTTGGTGTGCGGGGATCGCTGGGCGGCGCGGACACGGTGGGCTGAAGGGCCCGTTTCTGCGCTGTATCTCCAATTCTAAATCCTAAAAAAAAAGTCTACTTTGCCATTCAATCATGGCTGATCCTTCTCTCCCTCCTAACCCCATTCTCCTTCCTGCTCCCCATAACCCCTGACACCCGAACTATTAAGAATCTATTTATCTCTGCCTTAAAAAAATATTTTCACGGCCTTCACTGCTTTCTGTGGTAATGAATTCCATAGATTCACCACCCTCTGACTAAAGATATTCCTCCTCATCTCCTTCCTAAATGAACGTCTTTTAATTCTGAGGCTGTGGCCTCTGATCCTAGACACTCCCACCAGTGGAAACATCCTCTCCACATCCACTCTATAGAAACATAGAAACATAGAAAAGTAGGTGCAGGAGTAGGCCATTCGGCCCTTCAAGCCAGCACCGTCATTCAATATGTGTAAGAAAATACATGCAGATGCTGGTACAAATCGAAGGTAATTATTCACAAAATGCTGGAGTAACTCAGCAGATCAGGCAGCATCTCAGGAGAGAAGGAATGGTGATGTTTTGGGTCGAGAAACGTCGCCCATTCCATCTCTCCTGAGATGCTGCCTGACCTGCTGAGTTACTCCAGCATTTTGTGAATAAATACCGCCATTCAATATGATCATGGCTGATCATTTAAAATTAGTACCCCCGTACCTGCTTTCTCCCCATATCCCTTGATTCCTTTAGCCCAAAGAGCTAAATCTAACTCTCTCTTGAAAACATCCAATGAATTGGCCTCCGCTGCCTTCTGTGGCAGAGAATTCACAACTCTCTGGGTGAAGAGGTTTTTCCTCATCTCAGTCCTAATGGCCAACCCCTTATTCTTAAACTGTGACCCCTGGTTCTGGACTCCCCCAACATAAGAAACATTTTTCCTGCATCTAGCTTGTCCAATCCCTTAACAATTTTATATGTTTCTATAAGATCCCCTCCTGTCCTTGTAAATTCCAGTGAATACAAGCCCAGTCGACCCATTCTTTCATCATATGTCAGTACGCCAAGCCTTTCACTATTCGGTACGTTTCAATGAGGCCCCCCTACCTTTCCAATGACAATCTATGAGCAGTTCAATGAAATAAGTGCAAGCCGGCAAGACACAGTAGCTATTTAATGAAGCATTAAAATATACATTATCTAACGTATAAAGAAATCAAGTGTTATTCGGAATTGAAATAAAGTCCACTTTACTTTTAGTTCTCAGGTAGACGCAAAATGCTGGAGTAACTCAGCGGGTCAGGCAGCATCTCTGGAGAGAAGGAATGGGTGACGTTTCGGGTCGAGACCCTTCTTCAGACTAAACAGACTTTCAGTTCTGTTTGATAGTGCAAATAACATCATTTTTATTTGACATATTTCCTGAATAAAAGTTAAGAACGGTCCAGACCCAAGACAAAGCCTGTCTATTCCCACCACAGATGTTGCAAGGCCCAGTAAGTTACACCACCTCTTTGTGTTTTGAGTCAATGTTACTTACATATTTTAGTTTCAACTCGACCAAGTGTACCCATTGGGCCCAAACTACATTGGTACAGCACCCTCTCCTCCCCCCTCCCCCCCCCCCTCCGTCTCTCCTCCCCCCCTCCCCCCCTCCCTCCCCCCCCTCCCCTCTACCCCTCCCTGTACCCCTCCCCCCTCCCCCTCCCCCTTCCCCTCCCCCCACTCCATTCCCCTCAACCCCCCCTTATCCTCCCTCCTCCCCTCCCTCCGTCCCTCCCCCTCCCTCCCTAGGAGACAGATTTAAACTTTCAAAATGTGAATAACTTAAAAAATATAACACCGATTTCAATGAAACTTCTTCCATCAGCACCAAAGGGACGACGGTGAGTAAGGTGGGTTTAAAATTGTTGCGCTATCGTGTACCGTTTTGGCTGTAGTTCAGGAACAAACAAACAAACAAACGAGAGTTTTAGTATTTTAATCAATGCCACAATATTGGTGGTTTGTCTTACAAAATAGAAATGTGGTTAAAATCGCATAGATAAAATCGCAGCTCGTGTAAGTCAGATACTGTCAAATTCCTTTTAAAATGTTGGATAAATATAGTTGTTGTGATCTGTGTAAGTAGACTGTTTATGAACAGAATACCAGCGCTCAGATGAAGGCTCTGATGAAGGGCCTCGACCCCAAAACCTATTCATTTTCTCCAGAGATGCTGCCTGACCCGCTGAGTTACGCTAGCGTTTTGTGCCTATTTATGGCTCAGATAATGTTGATTGCTAAGGCGATAACTCAGCTTGCAAAATCCTTTTTGGGGAATAGAACGTAGAACAGTGCAGCACAGGAACGGGCCCCTTCGGCCCATCGTGTACGTGCCAAACACGATGCCAATTTGCACTGATCTCATCTGCCTGTACATTATCCATATCCCTCTATTCCCTGCACTTTCACAGCTCTTAAACGCTACTATCGTATCCGCCTCCACCACCACCCCTGGCCCCACCACTCTCCGTGTCAAACGCACATCTTTTGGGCGGCGCGGTGGCGCAGAGGTAGAGTTACCGCCCTTAGAGCGCCAGACACACGGTTCGATCCTGATGACGGGCGCCGTCTGTACGGAGTTTGTACGTTCTCCCCGTGACCTGCGTGGGTTTTCACCGGGATCTCTGGTTTCCTCCACACTCCAAAGACGTACAGGTTTGCAGGTTAACTGGGTTGCTATAAATGTAAAATTGTCCCAGTGTGTGTAGGATAGTGTTAATATGCGGGGATCGCTGGTCGGTGCGGACTCGGTGGCCGAAGGGCCTGTTTCCGCGCTGTATCTTTAAAATTGAAAACTAAACTAAACTAAAACTTTCCCCCTCTCTATGCACTCTCGGATATTAGATATTTCCACTCTGGGAAAAAGGTTCTGACTGTCTACCCTAACTGTGCCTCTCATAACTTTACATTCATCCTCCCAAAGTGCAAGATCCCTAGTACTTGATCGGGTAAAACTTCATGTGCCATTTTTCTGCCCATCTCTGCAGCTCTATCTCATTGCATCCTCTGACAGCTCCCTCACTGTCTGCAACTTGTAATAATCTCTTGCTTGGCCCCTTTTTGTAAATTCAGATATGTCGTGGATAAATTGATAAACATTCTACGATAGTATTCTAATGACATTAAGCCCAACTGGTAACATGGATATTATCATGTCAGCCACTAATTAGGTACAAGAAATACATCCTACATACACCTAACCTCTCACTCTCCTTGTGAATTTGATTAAAAGATTATTCCAACAGGACCATAGACTTAGAGACATGGTCATAGTGATACAGTGTGGAAACAGGCCCTTCGACCCAACTTGCCCACACTGGCTAACATGTCCCAGCTCCACTGGTCCCACCTGCCCGCGTTTAGCCCACATCCCTCCAAACCTGTCCAACCATGTACTTTGTGATAGTCCCAACCTCAACTACCTCCTCTGGCAACTCGTTCCATACCCCCACCACCCTTTGTTTGAAAAGGTTCCCCTCAGATTCCTATTAAATCTTTTCCCCTTCACCTTCACCCCTATGTCCTCTGGTCCTCGATTCACCTACTCAGAGCAAGAGTCTCTGTGCATCGTCCCATGATTTTGGGGAACCTCTATAAAGATCACCCCCTCATCCTCCTGCGCTCCAAGGAGTAGAGTCCCAGCTTGCTCAACCTCTCCCTGTAGCTCAGACCCTCGAGTCCTGGCAACATCCTGGTAAATCTTCTCTGTACCTTTCCAGCTTGACAACATCTTTCCTATAACACGGCGCCCAGACCTGAACACAATCCGCTAAATGCGGCCTCACCAACGCCTTATACAACTGCAACATGACCTCCCAACTTCTATACTCAATACTCTGACTGACGAAGGCCAATGTGCCAAACGTACTTGGAGTTTAATATCGTTGGAAACCATCTTAAAGTGATAAAGGAAACTGCAGATGCTAGAATTGCTGAAGGGACTCAACAGATCACACAGCATCCAGAGGGGGTGGGGTAATTTATCCCGATGCTGAGCCTTGACCTGTTCATAATTCCCTCCACCCACTCCCACCTGTTGGTCAAGTCAAGTCAAGTCAAGTCAATTTTATTTGTGCAGCACATTTAAAAACAACCCACGTTGACCAAAGTGCTGTACATCAGTTCAGGTACTAAGAAACGAACATACAATGGGCACACAAACATAACAGCACATACATAAACAGTTCACAGCGCCCCCTCAGAGGGCCTCAAACGCTAGGGAGTAGAAATAGGTTTTGAGCCTGGACTTAAAGGAGTCAATGGAGGGGGCAGTTCTGATGGGAGAGGATGCTGTTCCACAGTCTCGGAGCTGCAACCCGCAAAAGCGCGGTCACCCCTGAGCTTAAGCCTAGACCGCGGGATAGTGAGTAGCCCCAAGTCGGCCGACCTGAGGGACCTGGAGATAGAGTGGTAGGTTGGAAGATTCTTGATATGGGAGGGGGGGGGGGGCAAGCCAGACTAGGGCTTTGTATGTGAATAGGAGAATGTGAATGGTCCACCTACTGCAATCCTCCAGCAGCTTGTTTTAGTTTATAAACACAGCACGTACAGCAGGCCATTCGGCCCACCGAGTCCGTGCCGACCAGCGATCCCCGCGCATTAACACTATCCTACACATATTAGGGACAATTTTTTTTTACATTTACCAAGCCAATTTACCTACATACCTGTACGTCTTTGGAGTGTGGGAGGAAACTGAAGATCTCGGAGAAAACCCACGCAGGTCACGGGGAGAACGTACAAACTCCGTGCAGACAGCGCCCGTAGTTGGGATGGAAGCCGGGTCTCTGGCGCTGTAAGGCTGTAACTCTGCCGCCGCGCCACCGTGCCCGCCCTTGTTATTCGCACTATTTTAAACAGGTTGGACCAGCAGCACTTTTTATTTTTGTGTTTACTTTGGCCCACTGCCAACTTTCTCTGGTCGTGAAATAAACTTTGAAGTTTCATCAAAACTTTGCATTTCATTATCATTCTCATAATTGAGCAACCATAGAGTAAATATTTAAGTCAAAAGGTGATATTAAAGCAGTGAAGTGCGATGATTTAACTTGAGTGGCTTATGTTAATAGAGAGAGCAGAGCACCAAGGCAAATTCCTTGCATGTATATATACTTGGCTAATAAGATTTATTCAATTCAATTCAATTCAATTCAATTCAATTCAATTCAATTCAATTCAATTCAATTCAATTCAATTCAATTCAATTCAATTCAATTCAATTCCAAAATGGCGGCGCTGCCCTAGCAGCTGCGGCTTACCTGCGGTCCGTTTGTCTTTGTGTGTTTTTTGTTGTTTTTTGTCTTAATTGTAGTGTTTAGATGTGATGTGGTGTTTTTTGTGGCTGTGTACTATGTGTGTGGGGGGGGGGGGGAACTGTAAAATTGTCTCTTCCGAACGGAGACACAACCTTTGTTTTCTGGGTGGTGTCTCCGTTCATGCTGCGGCCTACCATCGGCCAAACACCTGAAGCTGGCGGCCTCCAGCCTGGACCACCTGGGGCTCTGGCTCGCAGAGCCCGCGGACCGGACGTACCATCTGCGGAGCCGGCTGCCTTTGGAAGCTGCGGGAACGGCTGCGACTCGCCTTCGGAAGCTTCTGCGGCGCGGGCCGCGTGGACGTCGGAAGCTCGCAGCCCCCTGGGTGGGGGCCAACATCGGGAGCTCCGGCAGCGGCAGCGTCTTCGCCTGCCCCAGATTGCGGGGCTTGGGTCGGCCCGTCGCGGACCTTTCACCATCCGGCGCGGCCTGGAGCGTTGCAACTCCAACAGCCTGAACGCGGGAGAAGACGGCAGGGGAAGAGAAAAGACATTCTGGCCTTCCATCACAGTGAGGAGGTGACTGGAGGAGACTCACTGTGATGGATGTTTCTTTTTTTGTTTTGTGTTGGTTTGTGGTTGTGTGTGTATTTGCTTATTTTATTGCTCTTACTGTTGGACTGTGGGTGACGAAATCTCGTCCGAAAGACTTGTTTTTTTGGATGACAATAAAGGTAATTCTGATTCTGATTCTGATTCTCTGATTCTGATTCTGATTCAATTCAATTCCATTCAATTCAGAATGATTGTCCACAAGGAGAAAATTAACATGAAGATAGACACAAAAATCTGGAGTAACTCAGCGGGTCAGACAGCATCTCTGGAGAAAAGGAATAGGTGACAATAGACAATAGGTGCAGCAGGAGGAGGCCATTCGGCCCTTCGAGCCAGCACCGTCATTCAATGTGATCATGGCTGATCATCCACAATCAGTTCCTGCCCTCTCCCAATAATACCCCCTGACTCCGCTATCATTAAGAGCTGTATCTTTGGGTATCGAAACCCTTCTTCAGAATTCAGACGACTCGACCCGAAACGTCACCTACTCCTTTTCTCCAGAGATGCTGTCTGACCCGCTGAGTTACTCCAGCTTTTTGTGTCTATCTTCAGTTCAAACCAGCATCTTTAGTTCCTTCTTACACGAGAAAATTAACATAATCTGTTGAGTCAGATTCATAGAGCTGTTGAGCATAGAAGTTGGGAGGTCATGTTGCTGTTGAAGAAGGCGTTGGTGAGTCCGTATTTAGAGTATTGTGTTCAGTTCTGGGTACCATGTTATAGGAAAGATGTTGTCAAGTTGGAAAGGGTACAGAGAAGATTTACGAGGATGTTGCCAGGACTAGAGGGTCTGAGCTATAGGGAGAGGTTGAGTAGGCTGGGACTCTATTCCTTGGAGCGCAGGAGGATGATGGGGGATGTTATAGAAATGTTATAGAGAAGATTGGGGAATGATATGGGGGTGTAGATGCACAGAGTCTCTTGCCCAGAGTAGGGGAATCGAAGACCAGAGGACATAGGTTTAAGGTGAAGGGGAAAAGATTTAATAGGAATCTGAGGGGTAACCTTTTCACACACAGGGTGGTGGGTGTATGGAACAAGCTGCCAGAGGAGGTGGTCGTGGCAGGGACTATCTCAACATTTAAGAAACAGTTAGACAGGTACATGGATAGGACAGGTTTGGAGGGATATGGACCAAGCGCTGGCAGGTGGGACTAGTGTAGCTGGGACATGTTGGCCGAAGTGAGTGCGTTGGGCCGAAGGGCCTGTTTCCATGCTGTTTGACTCTATGACACTCAACAGCACAGAAATAGGCCCTTCGGTCTACCTTCCCCATGCCAACCAAATTGACATTCTGGGCTAGTCCCAGTTGCCTGCATGGGGACCCATAAAGAACTAGAAGGCCACATGGAGGTTTAAAGTGAGAGGGGAAAGATTTTACAGACTGACTTTAATACTGCCCATTTTCACTCAATATAAGTAGGATTTTCCTTCAAAGTCTGGAATGTGAAAGAGTCCTATTAAAAGGTACAAATTGCTTGTTACTTCTGGATTGTTGGAGACATCTGCTCTACTGCAAGCAGTTTACAAGGGCCTGTAAATAATCTTGGACATTGGCCGATTCTCAAGTCTCATTCCCCCTTCTGACTTTGCGACGGTCATTGGCAAGCAAGGTCATTGATCAAGCTGCATGTGGATGGCTCAAGAACATTTCCATGAAGAATTCATCACAGTGTCCTGGGACTATCTGAAGAAGGGTCTCGTCCCGAAATGTCACCCATTCCTTCTATCTAGAAATGAGGCCCAGCGCAAATTGGAGGAACAGCACCTCATATTTCGCTTTGGCAGCTTACACCCCAGCAGTATTGACTTCTCTAACTTCAAGTAGCCCTTGCTTTCCCTCTCTCTCCATCCCCTCCCCTTCCCAGTTCTCCGACCAGTCTTACTGTCTCCGACTGCATTTTACCAACGAACAATGATCTCCTTTGATCTCCATTTCCTTGATCTCCATTTGCTTTGTCCTATTTTCACACCTTACATTTCCTTATCTGCGCATAGAAGGAGGAGAGGGGATCTTATCGAAACGTCCAGAACCAGAGGCCACAGTTTAAGACAGTGGAGGCCAATTCTCTGAATGCATTCAAGAGTGAGCTAGATAGAGCTCTTAAGGATAGCGGAGTCAGGGGGTATGGGGAGAAGGCAGGAACGGGGTACTGATTGAGAATGATCAACCATGATCACATTCAATGGTGGTGCTGGCTCGAAGGGCCGAATGGCCTCCTCCTGCACCTATTGTCTATTGTCTATTGTCTATTGATCTCCAAAAGTCTTTGAAGTGCTCTTTCACGTGCCATCAATTCCTCTCTCCCAAATTCTCTTGAAACTCACCTACACCGAAAACACTTTACAGTCCCCAATTACGGTGCCAAGCAGCAGGTCTTAGGATGTAGTAAGAAACCAGAGGACACAAGAGGAAAAACATACAAATTCCACACAGAACAGCATCTAGTCAGGAATGAACCATGTTGTTGGAACTGTACGATACCTAATATGCTTCCGCTACAGAACGGGCCTAAGTGCAAAATAGACTCCGCTATCCTTCAGAGCTCTATCTAGCTCTCTCTTGAATGCACTAAGACAATTGATTACAATTTGCTAAACTTTGTTATTTTGTAAGAAAATAATTCTGAAAATAGTTATAAACAGAAAGATTGGCAAATTAAATCATTTTATTGGCTGAGTCCACTGGAATATCACATTGATCTTAGATATTATTTTCTTGGTTGATCACACAGGCATTAATTTCTGATCCACCACTGGGTCAAGATAATCACTTTCATCCTCATCTCTAAATGCCAGGAAAAATATTTGTTCAGCATGTTTGAATTAGAACATAAGTATATGTTCCCTTTTAGCTAAATCACAATTAAAAAACAGCAACAGAGTAGTTGCCTTTCAAGATTTTGGTTTCGAGATACCGGGTGGGAACAGGCCCTTTGGCCCATCGAGTCCGCACCGTCCAGCAATCCCCGCTCAAAAACATTATCCTACTCCAGGGACAATTTTTATATTTACCAAGCCAATTAACTTACAAACTTGTACGTCTTTGGAGTGTGGGAGGAAACCAGATATCCCGGAGAAAACCCACACAGGTCACGGGGAGAACGTACAAACTCCGTACAGACGGCGCCCGTAGTCAGGATCAAACCCGGGTCTCTAAAGCTATGTGCTGTAAGGCATCAACTCTACCGCTGTGCCACCGTGCCGCTAAAACTTCAACGTAAATTGTTTGGAAGTTGCCATGTGCAGACCTCCCAACCCGTCCGAATTTGGCGGAAGGTTTCCGCTTTCTTATTTCATTTCCGCCATTCTGATTTCGCCTCACGTTTTTCCGCAAAACACATGCCCCGCCGCTTGCCTCGCCTCGCCCTGCCCCGCCGCTCGCCTCGCCCCTGGCCTCGCCTCTGGCCTCCCCTCGCCGCTGGCCAGGCCTCACCGCTAGCCGGGCCTGGCCTGGCCTCGCCGCTGGTCTCACCTTGCCACTAGCCTCGCCTCGCCTCGCCGCTTGCCCGGTCTCACCGCTGTACTCGTCTCGCCGCTTGCCCGGTCCCGCCTCTGGCCCCTCGCCTCACCTCGCCGCTGGCCCCGCCTTGCCGCTGTACTCGCCTCGCCTCGCCGCTAGCCTGGCCTGGCCTGGCCTCTCGCTGCTGGTCTCGCCTCGCTACGGAGCATGAGGCCCATTGATGTTGAGAGGGGAAGGGGGGGGGGGGGTTGGGGTGCGGGGAAGGGGGGCAGTGGATTGGGAGGAGGGAGTGGGAGTCGGGGGGTGGAGGAAGGGAGGGGTGGGAGGGGAGTGGGGGAGGAGGGGTGGGGGAGTGAATTTGGGGGGAAAGGGGAGGAGCGGTGGAGGGGAGGGGTGGGGGGGGAGTAGGGGGGTGGGGGGAGTAGAGGGGGTGGGGTGGGAGTAGGGGGGTGGGGGGGAGTACAGGGGGTGGGGGGGACATGGACCGTAGTGATTTGCTGTTGAAGACCACTGGAGCAAGTATGTCTTCAATTAAATTAGATATGTGCAGTTTTTTAAATGAAACTCTTTCTTCGTAACAGTCATAATTTTATGACCTTTGTTCTTTTATTCAATACCAAGAGAATTGGGATGTGTAAGGAAAAGGCAAAATAGAAAACACAAAATAAAATGATTTTTTCTTTATTGTAAAATGTATTTCTGTTCATTAACCTTTCTATAATAGTAGAATATACTCATGATAGGCCTGACATTGTACATGTAGTCCAGGAATTACAGACTGTTGGAAATAATAGTCGTTTTTCACACGTGAATGTAGCGCAACGCGTACGCGCATTTGGCGTGCATACTTTTATTTGCTGAAAAGTCGCCATATTATGGATTTTGATGCAAAATTCTGAATTTTGGACATCAAAATTCTGAATTTTTAAAATCAGGTTCGATCCTGACTACGGGCGCCGCCGTCTGCACGGAGTTTGCACGTTCTCCCCGTGACCTGCGTGGGTTTTCTCCGAGATCTTCGGTTTCCTCCCACACTCCAAAGACGTACAGGTTTGTAGGTTAATTGGCTTGGTATAAATGTAAAAATTGTCCCTAGTGGGTGTAGGATAGTGTTAGTGTGCGGGGATCGCTGGGCGGCGCGGACCCGGTGGGCCGAAGGGCCTGTTTCTGCGCTGTATCTCTAAATCTCTAAATCTAAATCTAAATCTAGGTCTGCATATTAATTCATCAGTAGTTCCAAAGTTAAAGCCATTACATGTTTCACAGCAGGGAGCTGCCTATGTTCTTTCTTTCAAAAATTAATTTTTCACTTTTTGATATCCTTCAAAGCAATTAGTATATTGCTCTTGTGTAGGAAGGAACAGCAGGTGTTGGTTTAAACCGAAGATAATCATAAAAAGCTGGAGTAACTCAGGGGGTCAGGCAGCATCCCTGGAGAAAAGAAATAGATGATATTTCGGGTTGAGATCCTTCTTCAGACTGAGAGTCAGGGGAAAGGGAAACGAGAGAAATAGATGGTGATGTAGAGAGATATAGAACAAATGAATGAAAGATACGCAAAAAAGTGACGATAATAAAGGAAACAGGCCATTGTTAGCTGTGGGCTAGGTGAAAATGAGTTACAGACAATGAGACTCAACAAGACGACTTTGAATCTGGTATGATTTGGGTGGGGGAGGGATGGAGAGAGAGGGGAAATGCAAGGCCTTGCTTTAGTAGATTTTACAGTATCTTTAGTATATTGCTGAGTTTACGACGGTAGTTTTTCTTTTGCTTTTTGTTGTGTTGTGAGGTTCAGTTTCCTGCAACACTTGCCTTCCTCTCTGACACAGATGCCAACACTCTGAACAACATGTCACCACTTGTCAGGTAGAAAGCTGGAAAGCAGTGAACCTCTGCTGTTCTTTCATCCCCCAAGAGCTGGAAGCAATAATAAAGCAACAAAGGAGAGAAGTTAAATATGATCAATGTTTGACTCATCCTACAGCAGAGACGTAATAGTGATTTAGCAGTGGCAGGGCCTGAATGGATGAGTGTGGGTACTGTATATTGAGATGATTCTTCTATTAACAATTGGTCTACTTTTAGTTTAGTTTGGTTTAGAGATACAGCGTGGAAACAGGCCCTTTCGGCCCACCGAGTCCGCACAGACCAGCGATCCCCGCACACTAACACTATCCTACACACACCGGGGACAGTTTTACATTTATACCAAGCCAACTAACCTACAAACCTGCATGCCTTTGGAGTGTGGGAGGAAACCGAAGATCTCGGAGAAAACCCACGCGGTCACGGGGAGAACGTACAAACTCCGTACAGACAGCGCCCGTATTCAGGATCGAACCCGGGTCTCTGGCGCTGTGAGGCACTAGCTCTACCGCTGCGCCACCGTGCTGACAATTTCATACTCTTGAATTTCATATGAGAATTCCCAAACAAAGTAAAATTAGATAGATTGGGGATATAGTAAAGACAAAATCTTGCGTGAAGACCATTCTGTTTCATTTTTCAATGTTTCTGTGGTGAAGAGAGTGTGTAAGGGCATTCTAAGCCTGACGTACAGGTGTCAGTGTTAAGCTCATGAGCCCTGTTCTGTTAACTCACTCATCCGCCAGTTGCGGGAGCCAAGATCGCCCTGACAACAGAAGGTTCGAGCGCCCCGACCGCGGGGAAGCAAAGCAGGGAAGGAGATGGAACTTTGTTCGCCTTCCGTCACAGTGAGGAATGTGGGGGAGATGCTGTGGTGGATGTTCACGTTAAAAATGTATTTACAATAGACAATAGACAATAGGTGCAGGAGGAGGCCATTCGGCCCTTCGAGCCAGCACCGCTATTCAATGTGATCATGGCTGGTCATTCTCAATCAGTACCCCGTTCCTGCCTTCTCCCCATACCCCCTGACTCCGCTATCCTTAAGAGCTCTATCTAGCTCACTCTTGAATGCATTCAGAGAATTGGCCCCCACTGCCTTCTGAGGCAGAGAATTCCACAGATTCACAACTCTCTGACTGAAAAGGTTTTTCCTCATCTCAGTTCTAAATGGCCCTACCCCTTATTCTTAAACTGTGGCCCCTTGTTCTGGACTCCCCCAACATTGGGAACATGTTTCCTGCCTCTAACGTGTCCAACCCCTTAATAATCTTATACGTTTCGATAAGATCCCCTCTCATCCTTCTAAATTCCAGTGTATACAAGCCTTTGGGTGTCTTGTTGTCCTTTATTGGCATGACTGTATGGCAATCTGAATTTCACTGTACCTTAATTGGTACACGTGACAATAAACTGAAACCTTGAAACCTTGAAGGGTCTCGACCCGAAACGTCACCTATTCCTTTTCTCCAGAGATGCTGCCTGACCCGCTGAGTTACTCCAGCTTTTTGTGTCTACCTTGGGTTCTTGACTGTTAATCAGGCCCACCCAGCAGTTACCACTGATAGGCAAGTAAGCAACAATTCTCACCATTAATGCAGAGAGGGAGAGAGCAGCAGTAAGCCTGTCCTGTCCATGTACCTGCCTAATTGTTTCTTAAATGTTGGGATAGTCTAGGGTAGTTTAGTTTAGTTTAGAGATACAGCACGTAAACAGGCCCTTTCGGCCCACTGGGTCCGCGCCGACCAGCGATCCCCGCACACTAACACCATCCTAATTAGGGGCGTGGCTGTGTTCTGCAGCTGCGGCTCACCGGCAGTCTCTCTGTCTTTTTGTTTTGTTTTTTGTCTATTGTCATCGTTTAATGTACGTTTTGTTCTATTTTTAACTCTGTGTATGTGGGGGGGTGGTGGGGGGGTTGGGGGAAACCTTTTTTCTAATCTTTTCCTCAACGGAGATGCGACCTTTACCGTGTCGTATCTCCGTTCGCGCTACGGCCTAACATCGTGGAGTCGGCGGCCTCCAGCTGGGAACGACCTTGAAGACTCCGGTCGCAGGGCCTGGACTTACCATCTCGGAGGCTTCGGCCGTGGGCCCTGCAGACCGCAACATCGGGAGTTCGCAGGTCCCTGGCTGGCGACCGGCTATTGGGAGCTCCAGCCGTAGCAGCTTCGACCGCCCCGAAGCGCGAGGTACGATCGACCCGCTCGCAGGCCCTTCATCACCCTGCGTGGCTCGGCCGCAGCACTTTCCATCGCCCGGTGGGGGCTCAGGACTTTCATCGGCCTGCTCGGCTCAGCCCTGGGACTTTCCATCGCCCAGTGGGGGCTCAGGACTTTCATCGGCCTGCTCGGCTCGGCCCTGGGACTTTCCATCGCCCGGTGGGGGCTTCAAAAAGTTGGGAGCCTCGATCACCTCGTGGCACCACGGGAGAAGAATGAGGAGGAGATAAGACTTTGCCTTCCATCACAGTGAGGATGTGCCTAGAGCAATCACTGTGATGGCTGTTTGTGTAAAAATTGTATCTGTGTGTCCTGTGCTTTTTGTTGTCTACTGCCGGACCCTGACGTGAGAGGACGCTGGCGTTGTTTATTCGCCGCTTTTCCGTTAGGATAGTTTGTCTGTTTGTTTTTATGTTGATTGTTTTTGTAAAGCGCTTTGAGCTCCCGATAAGGCGCTATATAAAATAAATGCTTATTATTATTATTATTATTATTATTATACCCACTAGGGACAGTTTTTACATTTACCAAGCCAGTTAACCTACATACCTGCACGTCTTTGGAGTGTGGGAGGCAACCGAAGATCTGGGAGAAAACCCACGCAGGTCACGGGGAGAACGTACAAACTCCGTAAAGACAAGCACCTGTAGTCGGGATCGAACCCGAATCTCCGGCGCTGCATTCGCTGTAAGGCAGCAACTCTACCGCTGCGCCACCGTGCCGCCCTTAAAGTCCCAGCCTCAACTACCTCGCCTGGCAGCTCGTTTCCGTACACCCACCACCCTCTGTGTGCAAAGGATACCCCTCAGATTCCCATTAAATCGTTTCCCCTTCACCTTACACCTATGTCCTCTGGTCCTCGATTCGCCTACTCCGGGCAAGGGACTCTGTGCATCTACCCGATCTATTCCTCTCATGATTTTTCTACACCTCTTTCAGATTTTTGTGAGCAGCCATTTTTCAATTATGCTGTACATCAGCAGTTGTAGCCATTGGCTCAGGTAGCTTAGTGAGGCTTGGCACAGGCTGAAGATTGCACTCAGGACAGGAAAGCCCTGCAGAGAGTAGTGCGTTCGGCTGAACGCACCATGGGAACTACACTCGCCCCTCCTGCAGGACCTATACATCAGGAGGTGCAGATCCAGAGCCAGCAACATTATGAGGGACCCCTGCCACCCCAGCCACGGACTGTTCCAGCTGCTACGGTCAGGCAAACGCCTCCGCTGTCACGCTGTGAAAACGGAGAGGATGAGACGGAGTTTCTTCCCACAGGCCATCAGGACTGTTAACTCTCATATCACCAGGGACTAATTTAATTTACAGACAAAATGCTGGAGTAACTCAACAGGTCAGGCAGCATCTCAGGAGAGAAGGAATGGGCGACATTTCGGGTCGAGACCCTTCTTCAGTCTGAATAAATACCTTCGATTTGTACCGGCATCTGCAGTTATTTTCTTACAATTTAATTTACTGTATTAATTTATTTTTTGTGTTAACATTTTTTTTTTCTATTCTGTTTAGTAGTTTTAGCACAATCTGCAGGCGTTGCCACTTTCATTTCACTGCACATCTTGTATATGTATGTGACAAATAAACTTGACTTGACTTGACTTGACTTGAAATCTTCCCAAGAGATCGAGGCAGTTAGCAGGTCCAGTGACTGCAACACTGGGGTCCTCAGCCCATTAGAGGGGCATTAGAGGTCCCTTAGAGGGAGTACAGAGAAGGTTCACCAGATTGATCCCTGGGATGGCAGGACTTTCATATGAAGAAAGACTGGATAGACTGGGCTTGTACTCGCTGGAATTTAGAAGACTGAGGGGGGATCTTATAGAAACATATAAAATTCTTAAGGGGTTGGACAGGCTAGATGCAGGAAGATTGTTCCCGATGTTGGGGAAGTCCAGAACCAGGGGTCACAGTTTAAGGATAAGGGGGAAGTCTTTTAGGACCGAGATGAGAAAACATTTCTTCACACAGAGAGTGGTGAGTCTGTGGAATTCTCTGCCACAGAAGGTAGTTGAGGCCAGTTCATTGGCTATATTTAAGAGGGAGTTAGATGTGGCCCTTGTGGCTAAAGGGATCAGGGGGTATGGAGAGAAGGCAGGTACAGGATACTGAGCTGGATGATCAGCCATGATCATATTGAATGGCGGTGCAGGCTCAAAGGGCCGAATGACCTACTCCTGCACTTATTTTCTATGTTTCTATGTTTCTATTAAACAGTTGGCTTCCCACCAGCTTTCTTTGAAAGTGGATTTATAATATAAATAAAGCAAGGATGGTACTGCTCAGTGAAAGCACCGTAAAGATGCCAGGGGTGAATGGCCAAGCAAGAAAGAATTTGCATTTGTGATTCCACATGTTGAAGCCTGCAAACTATTTAAGCATTGAAGGTGGGGGGGGGGGGGGGGGGGGGGGGGGGGGGGGGCGGCACCTCCAGACTCAGGAACAGCTTCATCCCCAGGGCCATAGCTGCTATGAACCGGTCCTGCTGAGCCGGATGGTCACATCGCACAGTGATCCGGCACAGATCTACTTGCACTTTATTCTGTTTTAAAACTGTTTCTAATTTGTTTCATTGGGTTGTTTAAATTAATATTGACTAGCTAATTAATTTATTGCATCGTATGGGAGGCGCATTCCCAATCTCGTTGTACCCCTGTACAATGACAATAAAGATATATTGTATTGTATTGTATTGTAATTGAATTTAATGCTCAGCTTTAACTGGTACAACAACGGATGGAATATGTGAGGACTAATTTTGGACCACTTAATAGTAGAAACTGTTTTTCTATAAGTCAATTCACTTGAGATTGTGATGTGACTGAAACGGACTGCTGCACTCCCCAGAGCTGGCATTTTGTACATATCTGGGTTTCTCTCGTTGAACCGTGGCGATGCTTTCAGACGCCTTGGACCCAAGCTTTGGAATCCTTCCCTGAACCTTATCACTCCTCTCCCCCTTCAACACATTCCTTTGTCTGAATATACTCCAACTCAAATTGCAGGAACAGCACCTCATATTTCGCTTGGGCAGCTTACAACCCAGTGGTATAAACATTGACTTCTCTAACTTCAAGTAACCCTTGCTTTCTCTCTCTCTCCCCATCCCTCCCCATCCTAGTTCTCCGACTAGATTCGCTGTCCTCCTGATTCAATATTATTGATCGTATGCCTCGTTGTCACCCTCCCCTCAGCTAATAGTGAAACCATTCTACTTTTTGTTGGCAGCATCTGCTTTGATCGATCGTTTTCACACCTCACCCTTCCATAACTCCAGACGCCCTCTCCCCTGAATCTCGTTCTGAAGAAAGGTCTCGACCCGAAACGTCACCCGTTCCTTCTCTCCAGAGTTGCTGCCTGTCCCGCTGAGTTCCTCCAGCATTTTGTGTCTATCTTTCCGTTTAAACCAGCATCTGCAGTTCTTTCCTGCACATTTTGTGTCCACACTCTTGTGAAGCATTTTTCGCCCACGTTGCAGGTGTTATACAAATGTACCAGGCTGCTGTCAGAAAGGCTACTACTATTTTTCAGTGTGCTACAGTTTCTGGCGGTGTCGATATCGTAGGAAGCTTTATGGATTTGTTCGAGTTGGCACCAGGCCGGTCCTCTGCTCCGAATAGCTTGAACTCACATTTTACACTGAAAGGAACAGCTTTGATTCAATATTACTGATCATATGCCTCGTTGTCACTTCCCCTCAGCTCACAATGAGCCGTTCTACATTTCGTTGTCAGCATCTGCTTTGATCTGTCATTTTCACACCTTACCCTTCCATAACTCCAGATCCCCCCCCCCTCCCCTGAACCTCAGTCTGAAGAAGGGCCTCGACCCGAAACGTCACCCATTCCCTCTCTCCAGAGGTGCTGCCCGGCCCGCTGAGTTACTTTGATTAAGCAACTTAAGTGATTCTGCAATGTGAGAATTTAGTGCTAAATGTACTGAGGTGACAAATAATTAAAAAATATTAAGTTGAATTATGTCGGGGGGGGGAGGGGGGGGTGCTCATTGAAAAATACAGAATAGTGAAAGGCTTGGACAGAGTGGATGTGGAGAGGATGTTTCCACTAGTGGGAGAGTCGAAGACGAGAGGTCATAGCCTCAGAATTAAAGGACGTTCGTTTAAAAAGGAGATGTAGAGAAATTTCTTTAGTCAGAGGGTGGTGAATCGGTGGAATTCTTTGCCACAGAAGGCTGTGGAGGCCAAGCCAATGGATGTTTTTAAGGCAGAGATGGATAGATTCTTGATTAGCACAGGGGTTATGGGGATAAGGCTGGAGAATGGGGTTAGGAGGGAGAGATAGATCAGCCGTGATTGAATGGTGGAGTAGACTCGATGGGCCGAATGGCCTAATTCTACTCCTATCACTTATCTATATAGGAAAACTCTCGTCTGTTATCTTGTTTGTGACTGAACTTCAGCCAAAACGGTACACGATAGCGCAACAATTTTAGGCCCACCTTGCTCACCATTGACACTTTAGTGATAATGCAAGTTGTTTTTATTGAAATCGGTGTTGTATTTTTAAAGTTATTCACATTTTTAAGTTTAAAAGGAGAGGAGGGGGAGGGGAGGAGGGAGGGAGGGGGGAAGGGGGGAGAAGGGAGAGAGGAGGGGGGGGTTGAGGAGAGAGGGGAGGAGGGGAGGACAGGGTGCTCAGGGAGAGGTTTGGGCCCAACGGGTTCACTTGGTCTAGTGACCTTATAAAAGTGGATTTTGGTCATTGGCCAGGTATTGTGGCCAAAGATCCCCATGTTTTTCACACTCTTCTTTGGTCACATGGGGTGCGGATGATGGAACGATGCTGGTACCAAATATGTCTAGCAGTGCGACATTATTCTGGATCGCAAGGGTTTTTAACCCCAAAGCTCTGGCAGTTTGTCAATAAACACCTGATTGAACCCTTGGTATCTCCCGCGCTAGACACAAAATGCCGGAGTAACTCAGCGGGTCAGGCAGCATCTCTGGAGAGAAGGAACGGGTGACGTTTCGGGTCGAGACCCTTGTTCCCGCTGAGTGTCAGGGGAGAGGGAAACGAGAGATACAGACAGTGATGTAGAGAGGTATAGAACAAATGAATGAAAGATATGCAAAAAAATAACAATGATAAAGGAAACAGGCCATTATAGGCTGTGGGCTAGGTGAAAACGAGTTACAGACAATGAGACTCAGCAAGACGACTTTGAAGCTGATACAATGACTTGCTTGGGGGAGGGACAGAGAGAGAGGGGATGCAAGGGTTACCTGAAGGTAGAGAAATCAATATTTTGAAGAAGGGTCTCGCCCCGAAACGTCACCCATTCCTTCTCTCCGGAGATGCTGCCTGTCCCGCTGAGTTACTCCAGCATTTTGTGTCTACCTTCAATATTCATACCACTGGGGTTGTAAGCTGCCCAAGCGAAATAAGAGGTGCTGTTCCTCCATTTTACGTCTGGCCTCACTCTGACACTGGAGGAGGTCCAGGACAGAAAGGTCGGTGTGGGAATGGGAAGGGGATTAAAGCGTTTGGCAGCTGGGAGATCAGGTAGGCCCAGGCGGACTGAGCAAAGGTGCTCAGCCAAACGATCAGCCATGCTATTGTTCACTGTAAACAGAGAGATTGCTATCTTAAAGGTCAGGAGCATTACACCATGTCTTAAACAATGGATGTTTCTGGGAGAGTCATCGTGTAGTGTTTTTAAAGACGCCCGTCATTTGGAATCACAAAGTCAAATTACATGAAGTAAACATAGCAGCAAGTCAATCAATATTTAATTGCTATTTAATAGGTTACACATTGGAAAGTATGGTTAGATAAAATTGCAGCGTTAAATAGTTGCCAATCTTGCTCTGTTTTCTCAATCATTAGCACTCTGAAACGTGGCACTTGATGTGATAATTACATTTTCAAAAACTATTATCTTTTACAGGTGGAAATATCACCTGAATAACAAAGTGGATATAAGGTTTGAAGTGTGGTATAATTTCGTAGGATCCTTGGTATTTAAACTGGATAACTCACAAAACTACGCACGGTTCAATTTTGCACTAATCTCTACGCATATTTATATAAAAACAGAAAACATAGAAAATAGGTGCAGGAGTAGGCCATTCGGCCCTTCGAGCCGGCACCGCCATTCAATATGATCATGGCTGATCAATATGGGTTGTCCTGTTTGGTAATGTTCCATAGCAAAAAAAAAACTGCAGATGGTGGTTTAAATCGAAGGTAGACACAAAATACTGGAGGAACTCAACGGGTCAGGCAGCATCTCAGGAGAGAAGGAATGGGTGACGTTTCGGGTCGAGTATTGGAGGAACAGCACCTCATATTTTGCTTGGGCAGTTTACACCCCAGCGGTTTGAACATTGACTTCTCCCACTTCAGGTAGTCCCTGCTTCCACTCTCTATCCCCTCCCCATTGCCAGTTGTCCCACTAGTCCTCCTGTCTCCGACTATATCCTATCTCTGTCCCGTCCGCTCCCCTGACATCCCCTGAAGAAGGGTCTCGACCCGAAACGTCACCCATTCCTTCTCTCCTGAGATGCTGCCTGACCTGCTGAGTTACTCCAGCATTTTGTGAATAAATACCTTCGATTTGTACCAGCATCTGCAGTTATTTTCTTATAGAAAGCATTCAGTTCAACAGGTAGAGGGCCGAGGGTCGCACTATCACCAATGACGTTGCCTGATTTCACTTTGCCGCCAGTTATCTTATTCAGACCTCGCCACGTTATCCGTGTGTCCGAGTGATTATACTGGGACTCGGGATTGTCCCGGTATTGTCTCTTGGCATCCTTGATGGCTCTGCGGAGATCGTAGCTGCCTTCTTGCGCCGCTCCAGATCGCTTAACTTGTATGCACTCGTGGACAATAGACTATAGGTGCAGGAGGAGGCCATTAGGCCCTTCAAGACAGCACCGCCATTCAATGTGATCATGGCTGATCATTCCCAATCAGTACCCTGTGAATGTACCTCTCGGCCTTAACCTGTGAATGTACCTCGTGGTTTATTCACGGTTGGGGAACACTCGGACCAGCGGTCTTCCACGCTGCTGCGTGCTGATGAAGTCAGTCACGGCAGTGGTGAACTCATTCAGGTTGGCTGCGGAATCCCTGGCGGAATGGACCAGTCCACCGACTGGAAGCAGCGGCGTAAGATGTCATCTGTGCTCGCCGACCAGCATTGAACAACTCTCTACGCCGGCTGCTCCTGCTTCAGTCAATAGACAATAGGTGCAGGAGGAGGCCATTCGGCCCTTCGAGCCAGGACCAGCATTCAATGTGATCATGGCTATATAAGAAAATAACTGCAGATGCTGGTACAAATCAAAGGTATTTATTCACAAAATGCTGGAGTAACTCAGCAGGTCAGGCAGCATCTCGGGAGAGAAGGAATGGGTGACGTTTCGGGTCGAGACCCTTCTTCAGACTGATGTCAGGGGGGCGGGACAAAGGAAGGATATAGGTGGAGACAGGAAGATAGAGGGAGATCTGGGAAGGAGGAGGGGAAGAGAGGGACGGAGGAACTATCTGACTATCATGGCTGATCATTCTCATCAGTCCCCCGTTCCTGCCTTCTCCCCATACCCCCTGACTCCGCTATCCTTAAGAGCTCTATCTAGCTCTCTCTTGAATGCATTCAGAGAATTGGCCTCCACTGTCTTCTGAGGCAGAGAATTCCACAGATTCACAACTCTCTGACTGAAAAAGTTTTTCCTCATCTCAGTTCTAAATGGCCTACCCCTTATTCTTAAACTGTGGCCCCTGGTTCTGGACTCCCCCAACATTGGGAACATGTTTCCTGCCTCTAGCGTGTCCAACCCCTTAATAATCTTATACGTTTCGATAAGATCCCCTCTCATCCTTCTAAATTCCAGCGTGTACAGTTTTTGTTTGTAGGCAGGGAGCAGAAGCACAGCTAGGTGATCGGATTCACCGGAATGTGGTCGAGGGACTAAGCGGGAGGCGTTTGTTCTTGGTGTGTAGCAGCGGTGGAGGCGGTTCTGGCCTCTGCCGGGACAAGGGCCGTGCTGATAGTTTGCTTTAATCACAGTGAGATGTGGCAGCTTTGCAGGACTTTGGAAACTCAGGCAGCTGGCTGCCAGCAATACCAACCCTTTATAAACCCTTTCATGCCTCCTACCCGGGTTGCTGTGGAGTTTGCAAACTGGGCTTTACAGTACTTTAGATTTTTTTTAGATTTATAGATACAGCGCAGAAACAGGCCCTTCGGCCCACCGGGTCCGCGCCGCCCAGCGATCCCCGCACACTAACACCATCCTACACCCACTAGGGACAATTTTTACATTTTCCCAGCCAATTAACCTACATACCTGTCCGTCTTTGGAGTGTGGGAGGAAACCGAAGATCTCGGAGAAAACCCACGCAGGTCACGGGGAGAACGTACAAACTCCGTACAGACGGCGCCTGTAGTCGGGATCGAACCCGGTTCTCCGGCGCTGCATTCGCTGTAAGGCGGCAACTCTACCGCTGCGCCACCGTGCATAGTCAGAGAGTGACACACAGCGTGGAAACAGGACCTTTGTCCCACCTTGCCCACATCGGCCGGCCATGCTCAGCCACTTCTCTCCCCGTAACGACTGGAATTAATCTCCTCACCAAGAGATGAAGCATGCCCATCTAATGTATCCCTCTCCAGTTCTTTCCTACTGTCTCGCGTTGTGCAGAGCGTCCTCTTTCAATCAACAGGGAAACACATATGGGTGACTGTTCAGTAACATGCATGATTGAATGACTGCCAAAGTCTGCAATCTGCCATATGTAGCTGAGGGACTTCCAACAACACCGTGTGTGCGCGTGAAGCATATGGATTCACGGGTTGGGAAGTTGTTAAAGGAAGTATACCCAATTAACAGTACAGATGGCATTGGCTGCACACAGCAATTTCCTTTAGTTTAGTTTAGAGATACCGAGTGGAAGCAAGCCCTTCGGCCCCACTGAGTCCACACCGACCAGCGATCCCCACACATTAACACTGCCCTACACACACTAGGGCCAGTTTAGAGTACGTTTATACCAATTATTCCAAGACGATTAACCTACAAACCTGTACGTCTTTGAAACCGAAGATCTCGGAGAAAACCTCCGCAGGTCACGGAGGGGAGCGAACAAACTCCGTACAGACAGCACCCGTAGTGGGGATCCAACCAGGGTCTCTGGCGCTGTAAGGCAGCAACTCTACCGCTGTGCCACCGTGACGCCCCTAAGACACAAAATGCTGGAGTAACTCAGCGGGTCAGGTAGCATCTCAGGAGAGAAGGAATGGGCGACGTTTCGGGTCGAGACCCTTCCCCAGACTGAATGCTCGCTATGCTCGCTTTGGCCAGCAGGGCGGTGACATCCGTCCCATCAGACTCCAGGGTGACTGTTGCAGAGGTTAGATCGGCCTTCCCGAGGGCGAACCCACGGAAAGCAAATGGCCGAAATGGAGTTCCTGGCCGTGCCCTTCGCAGCTGCACAGGCCAGCAGGCGGGAGTGTTCACGAACATCTTTAATCTCTCCCTACTCCGTTCGGAGATACCCACTTGCTTCAAGAAGACCGCCATCATCCTGGTGCCGGAGCCAAGCACGACCTCAGGCCTAAACGATGACCGTCCAGAGGCCTTGACATCCAGCATCGTGAAGTGCTTTGAGAGGCTAGTTATGGAAGGCATTAAATTCTATCTACCCGGTGGCCTTGACCCACAGCAGTTCGCTTACCGGCACAACAGGTTCACGGATGATGCCATCGCCCTGGCCCTGGGCCTACACTTATCCCTGGAACTGGAGAGACTTTGTAGTGTGTGAGGAAATTGGAGATCCCGATAAAACGACACGCATGTCACGGGGAGAACGTACAAACTCTGTACAGACAGCACTGGTAGTCAGGATCGAACCCGGGTCTCTGGCGCTGTGAGGCAGACACTCTACCGCTGCCCCACCGTGCCATTGATGTTCTGATTTCACTCAAAAATCACATTAATTACTTCCAAATATTAAAAAATCGGACGCAATTATCAGCACACATTCATTTGTGTATTTAGACGACAAATGAAGTCAGAAAATGCAGTCACAGGAAAGGGTGGTCACGGTGGCACAGCTGTCGAGTTGCTGCCTTACCGCGCCAGAGACCCGCGTTAGATCCTGACTACGGGCGCTGTCTGTACGGAGTTCGTACGTTCTCCCCGTGACCTGCATGGGTTTTCTCCGAGATCTTCGGTTTCCTCCCACACTCCAAAGGCGTACAGGTATGTAGGTTAATTGGCTTGGTAAAATTGTAAATTGTAAATTATCCCTCGTGTGTGTAGGGCAGTGGGAGTGTACGGGATGATCGCTGGTCGGCGCGGACACGGATGGCCGAAGGGCCTGTTTCCGCGCTGTATCTCTTAACTAAATTAAGAGGGCGGCACGGTGGCGCAGCGGTAGTGTTGCTGCCTTACAGCGAATGCAGCGCCGGAGACTCAGGTTCGATCCTGACTACGGGCGCCGTCTGTACGGAGTTTGTACGTTCTCCCCGTGACCTGCGCGGGTTTTCTCTGAGATCTTCGGTTTCCTCCCACACTCCAAAGACGTGCAGGTATGTAGGTTAATTGGCTGGGCAAATGTAAAAAAAAAAATTGTCCCTAGTGTTGGATAGTGTTAGTGTGCGGGGATCGCTGGGCGGCGCGGACCCGGTGGGCCGAAGGGCCTGTTTCCGCGCTGTATTTCTAAACTAAATTGATAAAAATGAACATTTAAGTGTTCTGATTATATGGAATAACATCCCTATTTAAGATTAGCCATTTCACTGGTGTAAACAAAAATTAAAAAATCACACATTATTACAGACAGTAGATGAAATAAATTAGCATTGTTGCTTTGGTTGCTAAACTGGGACCAAAAAAGCAAAGCAAATTTACAAAAAAAGGGAACAAAGTGCTGGAGTACCTCAGTGGGTCAGGCAGCATCTCTGGAGAACATGGGTAGGTGATGAATTGGGTAGGAGCATTGCTTTACACTGGTTGTGATGGTGGGGTGGGGGGGATGCTGGAAAGAGAAGGAGCAAGACTAGGCCTGGTGTTTAGAGGAAAGGGAGGGGTTTTGATAGATACACTAGATGATTGGACAAAGGCCAGAGATGAAAAAACAAAAATAAAATATATAAATGACCCAGACGTAAATGTGTGGGTGTAGGAACTGCAGATGCTGCTTTAAACAGAAGATAGACACAAAAAGCTGGAGTAACACAGCTGGGATGTCCAGAGATGCTGCCTGACCCGCTTTGTTACTCCAGCTTTTTGTGTCTATCTTCGGTTTAAAGCAGCATCCTTCGTGATGAGCTCATGAGGTCATAAGTGATAGGAGCAGAATTAGGCCATTCGGCCCCATCAAGTCTGCTCCGCCATTCAATCAAGGCTGATCTAACCCCACCCTCCTGCCTTCTCCCCATAACCCCTGACACCCATACTAATCATCTTGTGGCATTTAAATCACATAATATCTGGAGGAAATAAATTGCGCCCAAGATGTAATTGTGCAGGCAAGGAGGCAGAACAGATTTACAGAGTTACTGCCGCAACTGCAAATTAGCAGCAGAGAGGAAATTTGTATAAGCCAGGCTTGCTTCCTCTGGAGCAGAGGAAACTGGGAGGAGATTAACTTGGTGAATAAAGTCATGGAAGACACATAGGTTGAATCTACCTCCCCCAGATCAGTTCAACATGGGGGGCACAGATTTAAAATGAACTAGACCAAGTGGACCCGTTGGGCCCAAACCTCCCCTGCATTGGTGCAGCACCCTCTCCACCTGCCTCCCCTCTCCCCCTCCTTCCTCCTCCCCTCTCTACCACCTCTCCCCCCACCTCTCCCTCCCTGCTCCCCCTCCCTACCCCTCCCCCTCCCCCTCCTTCTCTCCCTCCCCTTCCCCTCCCTCCCCCCTCCCCCTCCTCTCCGTCCCATTCCCCTCCCCCTTCTCCTCCTCCTCCCCCCATCCCCCTCCCTCCCCCTCCTTCTCTCCCTCCCCTTCCCCTCCTTCCCCTCCCCCCTCCCCCTCCCCCTCCTCTCCATCCCATTCCCCTCCCCCGCTCCCTCCATCCCCCTCCCCCCCACCTCCCTCCCCCCTCCCTAAGAGATAGATTTAAACTTTAAAATGTGAATAACTTAAAAAATATAACACCGATTTCAATGAAACCTCTTCCATTAGCACCAAAGGGACGACGGTGAGTAAGGTGGGCCTAAAATTGTCACACTTTCGTGTACCGTTTTGGCTGTAGTTCAGGAACAAACAAACGAGAGTTTTAGTATATAGATGGTATACGGATTAAAGGAGGGAAGAGGAAAGGATTATCAAACAAAGAGCAGGAGGAGATGAGAATTCACTGCTTGGAAGTGCGATAGAGAAAGAGAAACCAACACAATTTTAAAAGTACTTGTGCAGGAAGGAACTGCAGATGCCGGTTTAAACGGAGACAGACACAAGAAGCCGGAGTAACTCAGCGTGTCAGACAGCATCTCTGGAGAAAAAGAATGGGTGACGTTTTGGTCTCGACCCGAAACGTCACCCATTCCTTTTCTCCTGAGATGCTGCCTGTCCCGCTGAGTTACTCCAGCTTCTTGTGTCTGTAGACAGAAATGTAGATGAATGAATGAATGAATGAATGAATGAATGAATGAATTAATTAATACGTTTATTTGGCCAAGTATGCAGATACAATGAATGTGCCTTGGTGCTCCGCTCGCAAATGACAACACAAACATACAGTTAACAATTAAGAATAAAGCATAAACACATCAAAACAATAAGGATACACCATTACGGTCTAAACATGCGGGTGAAAATAAACCAGAGCAAAAAAGAGACTAGAGACTTTGGTTATTGAGTAGAATTATCACTCGTGGATAAAAGCTGTTTTTATGTCTGGCTGTGGCTGCTTTGACAGTCCGGAGTCGCCTTCCAGAGGGAAGTGCTTCGAAGAGTTTGTGGCCAGGGTGAGAGGGGTCAGAGATGATCTTGCCCGCTCGCTTCCTGGCCCTTGCAGTGTACAGTTCGTCAATGGGGGGGAAGGTTGCAGCCAACAACCTTCTCAGCTGTGCGAACGATCCGTTGCAGCCTCCGGATGCCGTGCTTGGTGGCTGAGCCAAACCAGACCATGATGGAGAAGGTGAGGATGGACTCAATGATAGCAGTATAGAATTGGACCATCGTTGCCTGTGGCAGATTGTGTTTCCTCAGTTGCCGCAGGAAGTACATCCTCTGTTGGGCCTTTTAGACTGTGGAGTCGATGGTGGCCCCCCATTTAAGGTCCCTGGAGATGATGGTTCCAAGGAACTTAAATGACTCCACAGATGTGACTGTGGTGTTGGTGATGGTGAGTGGGGGGAGGGGAGGGGGAGCTCTCCTAAAGTCTACAATTAGTTCCACTGTCTTGAGAGCATTGAGCTCCAGGTTGTTGCGATGGCACCAGGACGCCAGCTGTGCCACTTCCCATCTGTAGGCAGATTCCTCCCCATCCTGGATCAGTCCAATCAGGGTCGTGTCATCCGCAAACTTGAGGAGCTTGACAGAGGAGTCTGTGGAGGTGCAGTCGTTGGTGTAGAGAGAGTAAAGGAGAGGGGAGAGTACGCAGCCTTGCGGTGCTCCTATGCTGAGGGTCTGCGGGTCCGAGATGTGCTTTCCCAGCCTCACATGCTGCTTCCTGTCCGTCAGGAAGTTGATGATCCACTGACAGAAGGGTTCAGGCACAGTCAGCTGGGAGAGTTTGGAGTGTAGTAGCTCTGGCACAATGGTGTTAAAAGCAGAGCTAAAGTCCACAAACAGAATCCTGGCATAGGTCCCCTTGTGGTCTAGGTGCTGGAGGATGAAGTGCAGGCCTAGGTTGACTGCATCATCCACCGATCTATTGGCCCTGTATGCAAACTGCAGGGGGTCCAGCAGGGGGTTTGTGATGTTTTTCAGCACAAGTCTTTCAAAGGTCTTCATGACTACAGGGGTCAGTGCGACAGGCCTGTAGTCATTAAGACCAGTGATCCTTGTCTTTTTGGGTACTGGGACAATAGTGGAGACCTTGAAGCAGGCAGAGACAGTGTAGGTTTGCAGGGACTGGTTGAGAATGTCTGTGTAGATCGGTGCCAGTTGTTCGGTACAGAGCTTGAGGGTAGAGGGGGAAACATTGTCCGGTCCTGGAGATTTCCGGCTTTTCTGTTTTCTGAATAGCCTCTCCACCTCCGCAATTTCTATTGTTGAACTGGAGTCATTCTGTGAGGATGTGCAAATTGGTGATTGCAGAGGGGTGGAGGGGGGGTGGGGGGGTGGAAGGGCCAGTCTTTTCAAACTCCAGCCAGTCTCTGAGTAGGTGTGAGGAGTGTAGGTGTTGCTTGGGGAGGAGTGGGTGTGGACGGATCCAATCTTTGCAAACGTGGGTTGGTGAGTACGTTTGCTTACGACACCAAAATTGGAGGAGTTGTAAACAGTGAGGAATGTTGTCAGACCAGTGGCGCAGCGATAGAGTTGCAGTCTGACAGCGCCAGAAGCCCGGGTTCCATCCCGACTACGGGTGCTGCCTGTGCGGAGTTTGTACGTTCTCCCCGTGACCGCGTGGGTTTTCTCCGAGATCTTCAAATTCCTCGCACGCTCCAAAGACGTACAGGTTTGTAAAAAAATGTGCTTGTGTGCGGGGATCGCTGGTCGGCGCAGACTCGGTGGGCCGAAGGGCCTGTTTCCGCGCTGTATCTCTAAAGGGCGTCACGGTGGCGCAGCGGTGGAGTGAGGTGCCTTTACAGCGCTTACGACGCTGGTTCGATCCTGGCTAAGGGTGAACTGTCTTAGTTGCGCTAGGGAGTTCGGGCTTTCATTTTGTTTTGTACCATATTGTTAATTTTCTATTTAATCTGCACTTTTCTCTTTTTGTTCATTATGTTCATTATTGGGTGCTGCGTTTACAAACTCGTTGTGTGCTGTTGCAAAAATGTCTGTGTTCCGTTTTGGTGTGGATGACAATTAAATACTCTTGAAGGTATTTATTCACAAAATGCTGGAGTAACTCAGCAGGTCAGGCGGCATGGTGGCGCAGCGGTAGAGTTGCTGCCTTACAGCGAATGCAGCGCCGGAGACTCAGGTTCGATCCTGACTACAGGCGCCGTCTGTACGGAGTGTGTACGTTTCTCCCTGTGACCTGCGTGGGTTTTCTCCGAGATCTTCGGTTTCCTCCCACACTCCAAAAACGTACAGGTATGTAGGTTAATTGCTGGGCAAATGTAAAATATTGTCCCTAGTGTGTGTAGGATAGTGTTAACGTGCGGGGATCGCTGGGTGGCGCGGACCCGGTGGGCCGAAGGGCCTGTTTCTCGACCCGAAACGTCACCCATTCCTTCTCTCCAGAGATGCTGTCTGACCCGCTGAGTTACTCCAGCCTTTTGTGTCTATCTTCGCTTTAAACCAGCGTCTGCAGTTCCTTCCGAGACATGGATTCAAAACTGGCTCATTCATAAAAGACAGAGGTTTGTGGTGGAAGGTAGATATTCAGGCTGGAGGTCTGTGACCAGTGGAGTTCCGCAGGGATCTGTGCTGGGTCCTCTGCTGTTTGTGATATCGATATATTAAAACTCTCGTTTGTTTGTTTGTTTGTTTGTTTGTTCCTGAACTGCAGCCAAAGCGGTACACGATAGCGCGACAATTTTTGGCCCACCTTACTCACCGTCGTCCCTTTGGTGCTAATGGAAGACGTTTCATTGAAATCGGTGTTATATTTTTTAAGTTATTCACATTTTAAAGTTTAAATCTATCTCCTAGGGAGGGAGGGGGGAGCATAAGGGGGGATGTAGTTGGGGGAGGAGGAGTTGGGGGGAGGTGGAGGGAGGGGGTGGAGGGGGAGGGATGGAGGGGGAATGGGGGGAGGGAGTAGAGGGTGATGCAGCAGGGGGATGGAGTGGGGGGGGGGGGAGGGTAAGGGGGGGCGGGAAGGGGAAGGGAGGGGGGGAGGAGAGGGTGCTGCACCAATGTAGGAGAGGTTTGGGCCCCAACGGGTCCACTTGGTCTAGTATATATATAAATGACTTGGACGTAAACGTAGATGTGTTCAAAAATAGAAAATTAGTTAATAGTTAGCTGAGATATTACACTGATTTCAAGGCTTTAGATATTTTCCATTAGTCTGAACATGAAATACGTGCAGCATCCTGCCAAATTTACTTCTCCCCACAGTGAATCAATGGAGTTAAATGGCTCAGTATTTAGCTGATTGCTGCCTTAATATAAGGCATTATTGAAAATGTACATTGAAGGTCATTTTGTCTTTTATGTTCATGTCAATTGAAAGAAGTGCACTCTGTTCTAATTTTCTTGCCAGCATCAGATCCATAACCTCGCAGTTTTCAAGAGCATATTCAGTATTTTAAAAACATAGAAACATAGAAAATAGGTGCAGGAGGAGGCCATTCGGCCCTTCGAGCCAGCACCGCCATTCAATATGATCATGGCTGATCATCCAAAATCAGTGCCCCGTTCCTGCTTTCTCCCCGTATCCCAAACGCAGGCTCGGCGATCGCTTCGCTCAACACCTTCGCTCAGTCCGCCTTAACCAACCTGTTCTCCCGGTGGCTGAGCACTTCAACTCCCCCTCCCACTCCCAGTCTGACCTTTCTGTCATGGGCCTCCTCCAGTGCCATAGTGAGGCCCACCGGAAATTGGAGGAACAGCACCTCATATTTCGCTTGGGCAGCTTGCAGCCCAGCGGTATGAACATTGACTTCTCCAACTTTAGATAGTTCCTCTGTCCCTCTCTTCCCTCCCCTTCCCAGATCTCCCTCTATCTTCCTGTCTCCACCTATATCCTTCCTTTGTCCCGCCCCCCTGACATCAGTCTGAAGAAGGGTCTCGACCCGAAACGTCACCCATTCCTTCTATAGACAGCACCGCCATTCAATATGATCATGGCTGATCGTTCTCTCCTGAGATGCTGCCTGACCTGCTGAGTTACCTCAGCATTTTGTGAATAAATACCCTGGATTATGAGAGTTAGATATCCCTATCTAACTCTCTCATGAAAACACCCAGTGCAAAAGATTGACACAAGAGGAACTCGGCGGGTCAGACAGCATCTCTGGAGAACAGCATCACCTGCACCTCCTCCAACCTCGTCTACTGTATCCGTTGTTCAAGGTGTGGACTCATATACATCGGCGAGACCCAAACGTAGACTGGGCGAACATTTCGCTGAACACCTTCACTCAGCCCACCTGGACCTACCTGATCTCCTGGCTTTAATTCCCCTTCCATTCCCACACTGACCTTTCTGTCCTGGGCCTCCTCCATTGTCAGAGTGAGGCCAAACGCGATTTGGAGGAACAGCACCTCATATTTTGCTTGGGCAGCTCACACCCCAGCGGTATGAATACCAATTTCTCTAACTTCAAGTATCCGCTGCATCCCCTCTCTCCATCCCTCCCCCACCCAAGTCGTACCAACTTCAAAGTCGTCTTGTTGAGTCTCATTGTCTGTAACTCGTTTTCACCTAGCCCACAGCTAACAATGGCCTGTTTCTTTTATCATCGTTACTTTTTTTGCATATCTTTCATTCATTTGTCTACATCTCTCCATATCTCTTGTTTCCCTTTCCCCTGTCTCAGTCTGAAGAAGGATCTCGACCCGAAACATCACCTATTCCTTTTTCTCCTAAGATGTTGCCCGTCCGCTGAGTTACTCCAGCATTTTTTGTCTATCTCCGGTTTAAACCGGCATCTGCAGTTCCTTCCTGCACAAGTAAAAATTGGGTTGGTTTCTTTCTCTGTCACACTTCCAAACCGTGAATTCTCGTCTCCTCTTTGCATGATAATCCTTTCCTCTTCTCTTTAATCCCTATACCATCTAAATACTAAAACTCTAGTTTGTTTGTGCCTGAACTACAGCCAAAACGGTAGAGTCCGAAGAAGGGCTCTCGATCCGAAACGTCACCCATTCCTTCTCTCCTGAGATGCTGCCTGACCTGCTGAGTTACTCCAGCTTTCTGTGATACCTTCGATTTGTACCAGCCAGCATCTGCAGTTATTTTCCTACTCCAAAGCAAAATCACAGAAATAATAATAATATGTTGATATCCAAATATTCCATTTTCGTAACATGGACTGAGGGATTGCTTCACTTTCGAACAGTGTAATTGGATCTTTAACGCCTACTGGGGAAGGTGGGCCTGGTTTCAGTTTGCTTCTCGAGTGGAAGATGGGACTGCTGACAACACCTCAAACCAACCAAGAAGGGTCTCGACCCGAAACGTCACCCATTCCTTCTCTCCCGAGATGCTGCCCGACCTGCTGAGTTACTCCAGCATTTTGTGAATAAATCACCACGAGCATAAACTCGTTCTCAATCATGGCTAACATGGCCATTCGGGTTTCACTGTACCTTAATTGGTACACGTGACAACAAACAGACCTTTCAACCCTTTGATCTCCAATCTCGAGGGATATCTGGGCATGAGAATCATAACACTCTTTTGGCCCCAAATGCCTTAAAAACGAGCATACTATTGGGCAGACAACAGAAGAGAAAGTAAGGTTTAGATTTAGATTTAGATTTGGAGATACAGCGCGGAAACAGGCCCTTCGGCCCACCGGGTCCGCGCTGCCCAGCGATCCCCGCACATTAACACTATCCAACACTAGGGACAATTTAAAAAAAACCATTTGCCCAGCCAATTAACCTACATACCTGCACGTCTTTGGAGTGTGGGAGGAAACCGAAGATCTCGGAGAAAACCCACGCAGGTCACGGGGAGAACGTACAAACTCCGTACAGACGGCGCCCGTAGTCGGGATCGAACCTGAGTCTCCGGCGCTGCATTCGCTGTAAGGCAGCAACTCTACCGCTGCGCCACCGTGCCGCCCCAAGGTAGTGAGGGAGGCAAACGCTATGCTGGTATTTATTTCAAGAGGGGCAGAATACAAAAAGGGGGATGTAATGCTGAGGCTCTATAAGGCGCTGGTCGGGCTGCATTTGGACTATTGTGAACAGTCTTTGGCCCCTTATCTGAGGAAGGATGTGCTGGCCCTGGAGAGGGTCCAGAGGAGGTTTACAAGTATGATCCCAGGAATGAGTGGGTTAACATACGAGTAGGAAAATAACTGCAGATTCTGGTACAAATCGCAGGTATTACAAAGTGATTCAGCAGGCCAGGCAGCATTTAGGAGAGAAGGAATGGGTGACGTTTCGGGTCGGGTCAGTCTGAAGTCGGGTCTCGACCCGAAACGTCACCCATTCCTTCTCTCCTAGATGCTGCCTGACCTGCTGAGTTACTCCAGCATTTTTGTGATACCTTCGGGTTAACAAATGATGAGCGTCTGAAGGCACTGGGCCTGTACTCGCTGATGTGTAGAAGCACAAGGATGACCTTGATGAAACTTGCCAAAGTAGTGAAAGGCTTGGATAGAGTGGATGTGGAGAGGATGTTTCCACCAGTGGGAGAGTCTAGGACTAGAGGGCACAGCCTCAGAATTTAAGGACGTTCCTTTAGGATGGAGACGAGGAGGAATTTCTTTAGTGAGAGATGGTGCATCTGTGGAATTCTTTGCCGCAGAAGGCTGTGGAGGCCAAGTCAATATGATATTTTTAAGGCAGAGATAGATATGCGGGAGAAGACTGCAGGGGAAGACAATAGACAATAGACAATAGGTGCAGGAGGAGGCCATTCGGCCCTTTGAGCCAGCACCACCATTCAATGTGATCATGGCTGATCATTCTCAGTACCCCCGTTCCTGTCTTCTCCCCATACCCCCTGACTCCGCTATCCTTAAGAGCTCTATCCAGCTCTCTCTTGAATGCATTCAGAGAATTGGCCTCCACTGCCTTCTGAGGCAGAGAATTCCACAGATTCACAACTCTCTGACTGAAAAAGTTTTTCCTCATCTCAGTTCTAAATGGCCTACCCCTTATTCTTAAACTGTGGCCCCTTGTTCTGGACTCCCCCACCAGAGAAAAGACATTCTGGCCTTCCATCACAGTGAGGAGGTGACTGGAGAAGACTCACTATGATGGATGTTTCTTTATTTTGTTTTGTGTTGGTTTGTGGTTGTGTGTGTAATTGCTTATTTTATTGCTCTTATTGTTGGACTGTGGGTGACGGAATCTCGTCCGAAAGACTTGTTTTCTTTGGATGACAATAAAGGCTATTCTGATTCTGATAAGTTCTTGATTAGTACGGGTGTCAGGGGTTATGGGGAGAAGGCAGGAGAATGGGGTTAGGAGGGAGAGATAGATCAGCCGT